>NC_080580.1:47884305-48187335 GCF_029962835.1 Magnolia sinica
TAAAACATACATCAAGGTGGGGTCCACCCAAGTGGGTCGTACATCACACAAAAATGTGAAAGAGAGAGACAGAGAGAGGCACCCATCTTTGATCTTCTTAGACTCCTTCCATCAACATGTTCTATAGCTCCAAAGAATGCATTTCAACGGTTAAGATTAATTTTTGAGGGTGGGATTGGGTGGTAGGAAGGTGGGCCACACCTAGCTTCTCTCCCATGAAGAGCTTGGACATCCACTCCCATGGGAGTTGATTGGGATTGAGTGAAAAAAATGAGAGAGAGGAGTGGTGATGGATTGGGTGATGGGATGAGGGAGCATGGTACTTGTTGACTTTTAGGTGAAAAAGGAATGAGTGTCATGCCTTATTGGTGAAAAAGGGATGGCTAGGTAAGGTTGTGTACTTAGACTTTGATTGATGGATTGATGTGATGTTTAGGGTAGAGATTCTCTTGGAAATTGCAACATGTGGTGTTTTCCTCGAACTGAACGTGGGTCCACATCTCCTGACAGGGTATCGCATCAGTGTGCAAGACGCGATGTTGGAACCGCTGCGACGACGCAGTCGCACTGGTACAAGTCTCAGGTCGAGCAGACTCAGATATACAGGACACATCTTTAGGTCACGCACAAACGCTGATAACTGATCGCAGGTCGCTGGAATTCTACCAAGATGACTGCAGAAGCCTATGGAACAGTACAGGCTAGGATACGGGTCTTACATGTACTGATAATGAAGTCAAGTATCAAGCTCTCATCATAGGAATGAAAATAGTAAAAGAGATGAAAATAAAAGCATAACGAATTTTTGGCGATTCTCAGTTGGTGATAAGCCATCTTATGACAGAATTTGAAATAAGAAAGTAAGAGCTCTTTTCATATTATCGACGATCGTAAGAATTGCTAGAGCAGTTTCAAGATGTCGAAATCAAGCATATACCACAATCAGAAAATGCAAGGGCGGATACTTTAGCTAGCTTGGCTACAAGTTTATTGTGAGGCTCGTATCCTATACCATACCATTCCGTAGGCTTCAACAGTCCTCCCAATCAAATTCCGGTGACCTACAATGCGTAGATAGCATTTGTGCTCATCCCTGAGTCGTACCCTGTCAATCTGAGTCAGCTCAGCCTGAGACTTGCACCCTTGCGACCGTGGTTTCGTCGCCGCGTCTCACGTATCAAGGCGATACCTTGGACAGGAGATGTGAGCCCACGTTCAGTTCGAGGAAAACGCTGTGTTTTGTAAAACCCAAGAGAACATGTCAAATCAATCAATCAATCACATCAATCAAGTACATATCCCATCACTCCCTTACTAAAGCAACCCCTAAGTCAAAGCAACACATCCCTTACATGTCAAGTACATATCACTCACTCACATCACTCACTAAGCCATCACTCCATCACCCATCCCTCTCTCCTTACAACCCTCTCTCTCTCTCTCATTTCTCTACCCATCTTCCAAGCCACCATGAGAGCAATCGTCCATGCTCCCCAAACAAGCTAGTGTGGCCCACCTTCCTACCACCTAATCCCACCCTCCATGATCAATCTCAACTATTGAATCATGTTCCATTGAAGCTCTAGGTGCTTTGACAGAAGAAGGAAGAGGAGATTCAATGGTGGGTGTTCATTGCATTAATTTTTTTTCTTTTGATGATTTGAGGGCCCACATATGGTGGGACCCATTTGATGTATGGTTTGCATTGCCTAGAGGGGCCCACAGTGACGGGGTCCCTCCATCACCATCCGATCTCTCTCTCTCTCTTGATGTGTAGCCCACCCAATGTTGAATGTATTTTATCCATGTCGTCTGATCATGAGGCCCACCTTGCTGCTGCCTATTTTTAGGCCGATCCTAGGTGAAGGAAAAATATAAATATCAGTTTGGTCTGGCTGATGGGCCACCCACATGGGACTACCTGATATAGGTGTTTTACCCACCGTCCACACGTGGGACACCCTGTTGTATGTTTTAATCCACATCGTCCATTGTGTGGGACAATGTGACCCACGGTGATATGTGTTAAATGCACACCATGCATTCAAGGGCTCACATGATGTATATGTTTACATCCAGGCTGTTCAATGTGGCCCCACCTGATGTAGGTGTTTATCCTAGCCGTCCCTCCTAGATAGACCTTAGATGAAGGGAAATATCAAATATCAGCTTCGTTTCAAGCTGAGGTGGGCCACACGTGTGGATCCACCTCATGCACATGTTTTATCTGGACCATCCATACGACCTACAGCTAATAACTGCTTTGACGCCAGCTAGTTCCGGGGGTCTAATCACGAGGTAGTATCTAGACAGCCCGTCCATTTTTCTGATGGGTGGGACCCACCCATAAGTGTAGCACGTGTGGGGTGGGGCCCACCTTTGAGTTATGTATTTTGTATCCTTGCCATCCATCCATTTTACAGGATGGTGGGTCCCACTACTCACTGACGTCAGCAAGTTCTGTGGGCAACATTGTGATGTATTTGTTTCATCCACACCATTCAGACCATCTGGATGGTCCTAGATAGTTTGGATGGTGCTGCCTGGCCCCCCTTTGATGTATGTGTTTTATGCACACCGTTCATCTGGACAGTGCTGCATGGGCCACCCCATGATGTATGCGTTGATCCACACTGTCTACCTGGTGAACGACATTGTAGAAAATGTGGAGGATTGAACGACTATCATTGGAAGCCTTTTGGGACCACAACAATTTTGGATTATTATGATATTTATTTTTCCTCTTAATTTAGGTCCTTGTGACCTTGTGAACAGATTGTATGGAAAATAACGTTATAGTGGTCCCACCTTGATGTATGTTTTCTATATTCACACCGTCTATCGCTGGACTGTGCTGTGTGGGACCAACCATGATATATGTGTTTCATCCCTACCGTCCAAGTAAGATGGTAGGGCCTGCTGTGATGTATGGGTCTGTCCACGCTATCCACACGTGGACAGTGGGACCCACATGATGTAGGTGTGGTATCCAAACCATCCAACCTATTTTCAGATCATTTCGAGGTCCACCGTGATGTATGTTTTATCCTTGTCATCCATTGGTTTTTAGGGCCCACTTACTGCAAGTACAAGGGCCACCTGTAATGTATATTTGAGGTCCACTTGTTGTGTATTTGAGGCTCGCATGATGAGGCCATGCGATGCGGCCCATTACGTTGTGTAAAGCCCATGTGATACGGCTTGTTGTGAAGTTTTTTTGTAGCACATTTAGTGAGGCCCATTATAATGTGCATTAGGCTCATGGGTTGTGGCCTATTGTGATGTATTGAGGCCCATGGGTTATGGCCCATTGTGACGCATTCGAGGCCCAGGTGGTGCGGCCCATTGTGATGTATTCGAGGCCCATGGGACGTGGCCTATTGTGATATATTTCTAGCCCATATGATGAGGCCTGACATATGTATATTAGGCCGTGTAAGCAGCCCATTGCAATGTACATAAGACCTATGTTTGAGGCCCAATGTGATGTATACCCGACCTATCTGTTGGGGCCCATCATGATGTGTTTTTGGCCCTTGAGTGAGGCCCATGGTGTTATACATGAGGCCCTCCTGTGAGGTCATGGGCCCACTTTATGTTAGGCTCTATGTGGGCCACTTCTTAAGAGAAATGTTGGTTAAATGTCCACATTGATGGGCAATGATAGTTGAATGTCCACATTGTGACCTTCCCTTAGGCCTTGCTAGGCCCATTCTCATCGATTTCGATTGTCGAGGCTGATTCCAATTGTCGAGGCCGATTATCGAGGCCAATTCCGATTGTCAAGGCCGATTATCGAGGTTGATTATCAATATTGATTATGAGTATGTGACAATATAACACCATGATACATGCCCATACACATCATTTATATGTTTGTTATGAGATGTGATTGGCTATTGCATATGCCATAGGGCAGGTTGTTTATAGGACTCCCTAAGAGACGGAATTGCCCCACATGAGCGCACGTTATGCGCAGGTTTGATGCAGGAGTGGATGGTATGACTCATACATCTCACATTTTGGGATATAACTACTGTACGCCTTAGCGACATCAGGGCCGTGACCTCTACAGGCATATCGTGGATGGCTAGATGGGACACTGAAAATCTTTTTCTACATGGGGTGCCATAGATATCCCTAGGTGAAAGTCCCTAAACCTCTGTGGCCAGGAGATGTTCCAACATCTAGACCAAGTGGATACATGAGCGCCCGAGTGCTGAATACCAATAGGCCGCTTCTCTCACTGTGTCATGGTCGATTGGAAGGGAGTGTGGCCTTACCCGCCCAAGGGTAGGGGGGATAGATAGGCTGAATTTAACCAGCTCATACATGGATCCGCTATCGATGTGTCGAGTAGATATTGGCTGACTACTGGTCTGGCGGGTAGTGAGGCCTCTTTCACTTATATGGTTACGCGTCCAGTGGGCGGCGATTACATGTAGAGTGTACTAGACCCTGGTGATGATCCAAAAGATGTACAACTTATTGAGCAGGAGTTGCATATTCAGTATTTTACTCATTTATTTATTCATTCATTCACTATCCACTCAGGCTGGTGGTATGCAACTAATTGTTATGTGTACCTTCGTAGTGGCTAGGATTTCGGTTGGGGTGCATGACCAATCTGAAATCAGGAGTTTACCACATTGAGCATGACTATCCAAATTTAGGTATGAGACTAGTTTGGATAAAAGTCCCTTGTGATGGACCCCATAGCCTACAATACTACGTACTATCATTCCGACTTCACACTCTAGCTTAGTCATTTCATTCGCACCGCATATTGCATTACATCTGCGGCATATGGCATTTTGGGTTGTTATACTATGTTTCTGTATTTATATGGCCTAGATGAGGTTGATGGCATTTGTGGACTCATCAGGATTTGTATATTGTATTACATTCTCAGTATATGATATTGGCTTATTATGTTTTTGCATCACATAACCTAGATAAGGTTGATGATATTCATGGACTTGTCAGTACTTCTGCTTACTCTGATATCTATATGCTTGGCACGTGTATCGTACACACTTTCACCACCCCCTAAGCTTTCTATAAGCTTATACACGATAGATGTATGCAGGTGGCATTAGGTCGCAACAACGTTGAGCTTGGAGCATGTAACGGACTCTCGGAGCTTTGATTTTGACATATGCCTTTCCCTTTCAACACTGTATTCGAATATTTATATTAGTGGATATGTGATGATGATGTTGCTTTTGTGATTTGGGTAAACTTGTGGTTATGCTTCTTACGAGATAAATGTATGTTGGAAAATCCTTCTTGTAAGATCCCAGGATCGGAATCTGGCATATGTGCACTGGGAGCCGAGAATGGGGTACTACGGAGGCTATCGTCACCGGATTCTACGATTGGGAATTTTGTGAGCCCGGTTTTCGAGTTTGGGATATGACATTTATCCTATCCTAATCAAAGTCCTCTTCAGATAACAATCGAAGAAAGAAGATTCTTACCGTCTGCTGAGGATGTCGACAAAATCTCTAAAGCACTTCCTGTATCATGTTTGGAAATTACAATAGATGATTGACGTCAGCCTTTTGTGGATTATCTCAAATATGATATTTTGCCAGAGCATTAGGTACAACAGTTGCAGGTAAAGTAAAGAGCAAAGAAATTTATTATGAGCAATAAAGTGCTTTACAGAAAGTCATATAATGAGGTATTGCTGAGATGCTTGGACACGAGAGAACCAAATCAAATATTACGAGAAGCTCATTCGGGTAAATGTGGGGCTCATCTGGCTGGCAGGAATTTGTTCCATCGGCTACATCGAATAGGGTATTATTAGCCTACAATGTTCAAAGATAGGATTGATTATGTGAAGCGATGTTATGAATGTCAAGTACATGGTGATGTCATACATGTACCTCCTGAAGATCTTCATCAATCAGTGGCTTCTTGGCCCTTTGCAACTTGGGGGCTAGATGTTATCGGCCCTATAAATCCACCGTCATCTAAAGGAAACAGTGCATTATGGTGGTGACAGACTATTTCTCGAAGTGGATCAAAGCTATCGCACTAGGAAATGTCAAAGAAAACGATGTCGTAAAGTTCATACGACATGCAATAATATACTGCCATGGTATCATGAAAGGGATCATCACTGATAACGGAAATCCATTCAAGAACAGAGGTATGAAGAAATTATGTCAAGAATTCGATATCCAGCATTCATTTTCATTGCCTTATTACCCACCGGCCAATGGGTTAGTTGAAGCGTTCAATAAGACAATTGTATAGATATTAAAGAAGACAATTATGAGAAATAAACATGATTGGGATGAGAAGTTGCAAGAAGCTCTATGGGCCTATCGAACTACTCATCATACTGCTACGAAAGCTATACCATATTATTTGGTTTATGGGGTTGAAGCTATTATCCCCATCGAAACACAAGTTATGTCACTCAAGGTAGCAGTACATCAATCAATCACAAATGATGAAAATGCCAAGATACGACTGGTAGAATTGGACTTGCTTGATGAAAAGCAGCTGGCGGCTCAACAAAGATTACAATTATATCAGGCAAGAATCTCCACTACTTTTGATAAGAAATTCAAGCATCGCTCTTTCAAGAAATGCGACATGGTGTTGATGTTGAAAAGGCTGATAGTGGTCACCCGTAGAACAGGGGCAAATTTGACCCTAAACGGGACGGTCTGTATATAATATCCAAAGTGTACTCCAATGGAGCCTATCGGGTGGTCGATTAAGAAGGACGGGGCATAAGTATACCAGTTAATGCTCACTTCATAAAAATATAGTCCCTGAATATGCACAAAGTTTTGATTCAAAAGATTCACAGCGTAATACTTCTCAATCAAAAGGGGGCAAGGCAAGCAGAATGATGAAAAAGCCTCAAAAGGCAACGCCGTGTGTTCTTCTTTGTGCAATGAATAAAAGTACAGAATTTCAAGCACATCAAGATCGAACAAATTATTGTCAAACACTGATGATTGTTACCAAATTAAAAGCGCCAATGATTATCGTCAAAATCGTCAAAGTTTGTCATCGCCATATTATTATCTAAATTCATTGAAATTAATAGCATCACCAAGCTGATACACTACTCTAACCATAAAATTTTGATTTATATCATCAGCAATGGCGATATATCAATTTTGATTTATTACTTTCAACATGCTAGAAAGCCAACTACATATGAATATTAGTGGCAATGGCGATTCATCATTTATGGTAGTGGAGCAGGCTATAAAGCCAACCACGTATAAGGCCTACGGCAGACGATGATGGCGATTCATCATTCATGGCGGTAGAGTCGGGCCTATATGGCCAACTACACATAAGACTTGCCATTATTAGTAAAGCGATGGAATCATTCAGGCAGTAGTGAGGAGCCTGTGGCCCTAAAAAAGCCTGTAAAGAGCATCACATGCACCTGTGCAGGCAGTTGATGAAGCAGTCACATAAGACCTATGCCATCTGTACAGTTTCTGACAATGTCACAAGGGTTGGCGAGAAAATGCCTTCTCATGAATGGGTCTAACCTTGCAGATGAAGAAAAAGTGAATCTCTGAAGCAAGATGACTCTCTAGATTTCTGGCTTGACTTCGTGTCGTAACTAATGAGAGCTTTAGTAGTAACTAATGAGAGCAGGTCTCTGAAGTAGGATGACCCATCATTAATGGACTGGTGGCCTCGGATTTGGTACCTAAAGGTAACCTTGTGCGCCCCACGAACTCTAGAGAGTTACTGTTGTTAACCCTACGCGTAAAACCTACCAAGTTCACTGCCCCAATAGCTTCACTAGGCCCCTCTGATGGATCACGGTTTGTGAACTCCCCGGCCGTGATAAGCCCAATGAACTCTAGAGAGTTATAAGGACATTTGCATAAGACCCGACTCTAACTACTTATGAGTCTAAAAAACTATGATCGCTCCACTACTTATGAGCTTAAACTGTGTGTGAAACTAATTAAAACTGAAATTTAGCTCTGCCCATTTAAAATGTCATATAGGCGATGCAATGCTAACAGTCACATACAGATTGTTACTGTGCTAGCATGTACTTATCAAACACGCTTACAAGAATTCTTAAAATTATGCTTCCTCAAGTTTAGAATTGTTTACGATACTTGCAGAGTTATAAAAATCAGCATTAATCACAGAAAAAAGGGGATATGATTATGAATCTTGAACCAGTTCATAACTCTGTAAATGCATGTGTTCATTCGTCTCACATAGAAATGCATTGTTAGAAATTACTGCAAGAACTACAAAATGTTATATCTTCTCTTTCAATTCTAGCAATGTCAAGAAAATTTGAAGTGTTTGCAATGTTCTATTCAAATTTTAGCCTTTTGAAATAACTATCAGTTAATTACAATATGTTTACCTTTCTGATGAAAGCTATAAGGTCTTTACAACAAAGATAAATCATCCTACAAAATTCTTAAAGGCGGCGAAGGATGAAATTGTGTAGAATCGTCATTTTCCTCCAGAGAGTTCGATGATTCAAATATATTCTCCAAATTCCTTAGAGGGACACCAAAATCAATCCATCCCTCAAGGGTATCAGCAGGCTTTCCTTCATGACTAATATCTTCCGGAGAATTTCTCACATAAAAGTGACCTGGATAGGGGGTATGGTTGGTTTCTTCAGAATAACCTATGCCTTGGTCTTTTTGATAACTCCTTCGTTACGGCGGAAGAATGTATATGGTATGATATGTTGGATAATATCTACGTATTAGGTAGTATTGGTGAGCCCACCAACACATCCAGGGATAGAAGTATGGACTGGATAATCATAGCTAGGAATAATGAACCAGGATCCAATATTGACGTTTAAGAGTTACCTGTTGGGATTTGTGTTGTGGAATCACACATATCTAGATCTAGGATAGCAATCCAAGAGAAATAAGCAATCACAAGAGAACACAAAGATTTAACGTGGAAAACCCTTATGGGAAAAAACCACGGCACAAAGTGACAAATCTCACTATGAAAATAGAAATTACAAAGAGAGAGGACTTACCCGATTCGAACAACCTCGAATCTCACCCTTGCTACACCTTTTGATAACCCTAGAACCCTTTAGAATACCTTTAGGAAGCCTTAAAACACCTTAGAATAGTCCCAGGGACCCCTATTTATAGTTTAGGAAACTCCACTTACGCACATCCTTTGGAAAAGTCTGGAAACTGCCTCAAATTTACGCAGTCCATGCAGGATTTGCGTAAACCTTGACTAGTTGAGCCAAGGCCTCGACTGGTTAAAGGACCCCCTTGACTAATCGAGCCATCCCCTCGACCGGTCGAGCAGCCCAGACACCAAAAATCATAGGTCACTGGACTTTGAGTTGAGTAGGCCTCGACTAGTTGAGCGGCCTACTCGACCAGTCGAGCTAGGCTCTCGACCAATCGAGCAGCACATAAATAGACAGATTTAAGGCATATGTCAACAATCTCCACCATGCCTTCGATCTTCAACTGTGTATCTTGCTGCCCTCTTCTCTTATCTCTGCATCATATCATAGCTTTAATCAACGCTTCTCATGCACACTCCGTATTTCTTTTATACCATTACTAAGCCCAGAGAAGTTGCACATAACTTGAACTTCTCTGTAGGAACGACCTTAGAGAGCATGTCCGTCGGATCAAAATTTACGTGCCCAACCACCTTTGCTCCTGTCTTCTCAAAAGAAAAGATGTAGTCTTCTTAGCATCTCACCGCTACCCAATATTGCTTGCCTGGGTACTTACTTATAACACTGATAGCCTGTGAAATAACCAGTCTAATCTAGACCATGGCATACACTGCCAACTGCATTCGAATAAGGCTCATGAGATATCCTATTTTTCCTCATCTATTTTGGGACATGTCTTGAGGAAAACTTTGAGGAGAGATGTTTAGGGAATGCTCTTCAGCTTTACATGGTCCATCACCTCCTTGATCAATACCTACCTAAGGTATTCTGCCTAAGATAACTAAAGCCTACTCCTCTGCCAATCTCAATGCCGAGAACCATCTTTGTAGCCCTCCGATCCTTCATCCTGAATGTCCCACTTAACCGAGTCTTTAGTACATTGATTTTAGACATGTCATAATTGACGATCTACATGTCATCAATTCCTTAATCACCATGAAGGAATCAAATCACTACCTAGGTGATAAGTCATACCATGACTCCTGCAAAGTCTTTTCTCAGCCCTTTTAACTTCGAACCACTCTGGTTGCTTCATATAGATCTGCTCTTCCAATTTCCCTTGCAGAAGTGCAGACTCCACATCCATCCTTCCAGCTCAAGATCACATTGGCCAACCAGCACCAATCACAAATCTAATAGACACCTGTTAGACCGTTGGTGTGAATATCTCTGAGAAGTCGATCCCTTCTCTCTGAGCATTACCCTTCGCTACCAACCTCGCCCTGTATCTATGTTGTATCCTCCTTAAGATCCACCTCCATCCTACCACTTTCCGGCCCACTGGAACCTCTACTAGCTCCTATATGTCGGTCTAGTACAACGAGTACATCACATCTCCCATAGTCACCTTCCACTTCTCAACACTAGGCTCACCTCGAGCCATCTGAATAGAAGATGAATCCCCTGCGATATTGGAGTTGTCCATATACATCATCAATATCCCATGATTATGTCATGTGATTCTTCTCACAGGTGACTGCTCCACCTACTCTGTATCCCTATTCGCTCATCTCAGCCTTCCTACCCTGCCCGCTCATGTGGTAATGCCTAACATACCACACACGTGCAGAGGTGGAATCCGCTACATCAATTGTAGCTCCATCTTTTGAAGTGCTCCATATCAACCTGTACAGTTACTGAGTCGTTACGCTTTCATGATTACCCGTGCCCCCTTAGATACCTTAAGAGCACCATTAATCCCTGTGAACTTGTAGCCCATTGCCTCAAGTACACCAAGAGAAATCAGATTTTTCTTCAAATCAGGAACGTGCCTGACATCAGTCAGGGTACGCTCCACCCCATTAAACATCTTAATACACACCGTACTAATAGTCAACATTACAGGCAATGCCATTGCTTATAAATACCTATCCACCACCGCACTCCCTGTAGCTGGTGAACCAACTCCGATGAGGAGTCATGTGAAAAGACGCTCCTATGTCTAACATCCACTCATCCTTACAATCATCGAATGGCTACCTGATAGTAGACACAGACAAAATATTACCGTCACATCCACTCGATCCATCTGATGTGGTAGCATTGGCCTCCCTGTATGAAGCCTCAGAATCTTCTCTCTTTAATTTAAGATTTTCACAATCCTTCTTCACATGTTGTAAATGCTATCTTATCTAGCTCTTAGATTTGTTAAATTTTGTAGTGCTAAAACCTCTTGAAACTTGTATCTTGTGTAGCTCAACTTTATATCATCCTTGCTTAAGTTCAAATTCAAGTTCAAGCAGTTCCAATTCAAGTTCAAGCAGCTCAAGTACAAGAACAAGAAATCCCTGTACAAGTTCAAGTAATAGATCAAGCTTTCGAGCTTCAACTATGTCAAGACAATGTGCATTACTTAAGAATACATGCTCAAGTATTGTTCTTAGGCTTAAGTTCATATACTCAAGTTGAAACTCTAGTCACAAGCTCACTAGTTCAAGCTCATCTTCGAATATACAATGACAAGCTTTAAAGTACTTCAAGATGACAAGCTTTAAGTACTTCAAAATATACTATCAAACGAAGCGGACAATGTTTCAATGTTCAAATTTCACCTATAAGGTATGAATGACCCTAGATTGACCATAAGATAGGTCATATTGAGTGCATACTTAATTTGGGTCATTATATAATTTATAGTCTTTTTCTCGACTAGTCTTAGCTTATGTTCGACTAAGTCCAAGTACTGGCTCGACCAGTCTAAGAATTTCCTTGACCAACCCAAGGTTTGTTATGATTTTTCAAAATTTTTATTGGACCCTCGACCAGTCCTGGAGACTGCTCGACCAGTTAAGTGAACAGTGCTCGACCAATCAAGCAGGCTCGACTCATAATCTAGCAACCGTTCTGGGTCTCACTCGACCAGTCGAGTGCAGGGCTCGACCAGTCGAGCAAGCTACTTGACTAGTCGAAGATTGATCTTATCTTATCGTGCCTGAAATTTTGAATTCTTGTTAGTCCTTCGACCAGTTGAACCGACCACTGGGCCAATTGAGTGAATAGTAATTTTACCTATAAATTGAGGACAATTTTTAGAGTTTTTCATTCCATTTCAAGATATTCAAGTCATAACTCTGAGAAAACTTGTCCTCACATTTCAGAAGCTAATTGGTTAGTATTTAAGATTCTTTTAATAGCTTTTCGCATTTGATTTTGTGATCTCTATGTATTCTATTTCTTTTGTAAAAGGAATATTGATTTTACCGTTTTTGAGATCAAAATCAAATCAAGCTAGCCCAAGTTAATTTTAATCTAAAATTCATTTAGACCTAAGAACCTTTTCATATGTAAGATTGTACATTGAACGTCTACATTAAACATCTACATCAAATCGGTTCTACCGGGCTTCATCAAAAGAAGAATCATCAGATAAGTACATTTTAATTTTCTGTATTTAGTTTGTAAGATTGCCAGAAAATCTTTCCTTTTTGGTTTGTCTGAGGTGATCTAGAAAATCTCAGAGCATGGGGTTTTTGAATTGTGTAAGCCCACTTGAAAGACACAATTTTGAAGGTTTTAGGTGAACCTTGAAAAACCTATTTCATAGTGAAAGCCAATATCCATTATGTGAGGATATTGGGAGTGGAGTAGTTGTGTGGCTGTTTTCTAACAGTTGGTGTACACACAAGCGAACCACTATAATTGCTGGAGTTGTGGTGGATGGTTGAGTGTGCTTAAGTGTGTGAATGATTGTAATTTATTTTTCAGCATTTGTGGTAAATGATTGTGATTTACTTTCAGTACAAATGGTGAATGTTGTAATAGCAGTAGAAATTTTTTTCTATTTCATTCTTTATTCCTCTGTATCGGTTTGGGATTTTGATTCATAGACCCTTCTAGAAATCAGGTTGTCCTACCATAAGCCAATGATTTTGGTGTAAGGTTGTCCTTAGAACAACATCTGTATCAACCTCTTAATACTCGTGCATTCGAGGTTGCTATTCATTTCCGCTATTTGAATTGATAAGTGTTATCTTTGTTTGATTTTTTCTTATTCCACATTTAATTTTTTTAATTTGGCATAGTCCTACCCCCCCCCCCCCCCTAGGACTCTTAACTCGGCCTTTTCAAGTGGTATCAGAGCTTAATAGCTTGATTTATTTCTTTTATTTAGATTAATTTCCTGAGTTAATCGATCTAAGATTTTTAAGATGCCAAATTTTAATAGCCTTTTAGTCACTAGGCCTCCACCATTTAATGGCTCCAATTATGCCTATTGGAAAGCCAGAATGAGGATTTTTTTTTTAAATCCATGGATGAGAGCATGTGGTAAGCCACAGCGACCAATTGGACCCCTCCTACTAAAGTAACTGGTATTGATGGATCTAAAACTGTAAAAGTCACACCTTACTTTTCTTGGACCACTCTTCAAAAAAGTGAGAGTAGTGCTAATGCAAAGGCTTTAAATGCTATTACTTGCGCACTAACACTAGATGAATTCAAGAGAATTATATCCTGTGATACTGCAAAGTAAGCCTGAGATATTTTGGAAATGACACGCGAGAGTAAAACAATTGTCAAGAAATCTAAAGTTCAAATCCTCACAACTAAATTTGAGAAAATATGTATGGAAGAAAGTGAAACTTTCATAGACTTTTATACAAGATTGAATGACATTGTCAACTCTATGTGGGGTCTTGGTGATAGGATCCCAAAAAGTAAAGTCTATGTAAAGATACTGCGCTCATTGTCTGAACGGTTCAATTCAAAAGTGACCGCAATGTAGGAACTTCGTGATATGGATAATATGAGGGTAAAAGAACTGGTTGGTTCTTTACAAACTTACGAGTTAAACTTTAAAGCTCCTAAAGGTAAGTCTATCGCCCTTAAGTCTTCTAAAATTATTTCTCAAGAAAATAGTAATAATTCTAATGTAGAAACTTGTAAAGATGATATGGCTCTTTTAGCTAAAAAGTTTTACAAGATTTTCAAAAGTAAAAAGAGGGTTGATTTGCAAAAACCTATTGAAAGAAAAGATCTATATCTAAAACTTGAAAATCTTTAAAAGACAGCCAATGCTACAACTGCCATGAATATGGGCATCTAGTAAACAAATGTCCTAAAAAGGACAAGTCTAAAAAGAAAGGTATGTTGGCTATATGGGATGAATCTTCCTGCTCTGAAGTCTCTTCTGAGTTAGAAGATTCTGAAACCGATTCGGCTAATGATGTTAAATCCTTAATGACTCTAACCAAGTTCACTTTTTCAGATAACAATGATTCAGCCAGTGAAGAAAATTTGAATAGTGATCATGAAAATGAAGAAGATCTTCAAGATGCTTATGATGCCCTATACAAGGAAAGTTACAAAATTGCTGTAAAGCTAAAACTTTAGAAAGAAAAGTTTTCAAAACTAAAAGAGAAATTTGATAATCTAGTCTTAGAAAAATCATACATTTCAGATTGCTTTGAAAAAACTACGTGCAACTTAGATTTCAAAACGTCTTAAGTTGAAAACTTAAAATCTGAAAATGAAAAGCTAAAACTAGAAGTCTCTTCGCTTTTGAGTTTGAAAGACACATGGAGGTATGCCCAAGGTGATCCTAAATTAGAAAAACTTTTATCCGGTTCCAGAAAATGTGGCGATCGAACTGGATTGGGCTATGATAAAAGTATTCCTCCCAAATATAAGAATACTTCACTTAAATTTGTTAAAGGGGAGTCTTCTAACTCAAAAGGAAAAAGTATGAATCAAAATAATTCTAAAAATACTAAAACTTTTTAGACATTAAAACCTAAAAACAACCATATCAACTATAAAAATTAAAATCGTAATCTTTTAGCTGAGAAAATTGTTGATTTACTTAAGGAGCTCTTAAAATCTAACTCAGTGGGTAGGAACTTATAACAACTATAAACATAAAAAGACCAACTATACTCCTAAACCCAAAACTGTAATGAGATGGGTCCCCAAGGTAACTTGTTTGGTTGCCCATACCGCTTTCAAAGCTTCGAGCCATTCAAAGTGGTACCCAGACAGTGGTTGCTCCAGACATATGCCAAGTGACAAAAGTCTGTTCACCAGTCTTAAAGACATTCAATGATGGTAGTAATTGCAGAATTGTTAGCCAAGGTACGGTTCAACTCTTTAAACTCCCTCTATTTGAGAATGTTTTGTATGTAGAAGGTTTAAAACATAATTTATTAAGCATATCTCAAATATGCAATAATAATCATAGTGTAAAATTTACCAACCAAGGGTGTAAAATTTTAAATAAGAATGATTCTGTAATATTAACTGGTCGTAGAACTTCTGACAACTGCTATATTTTTGTAATTCAAGCTCATCTAAGCCATCGTGTTAAATGGTCTAAACCAATGAGATCAAATTATGGCATAAGCGCCTAAGACATGTACACTACCGCAACTTGTAGAGATTGAGCAAAAGAGAATTGGTCAGAGGTCTACCCAAAGTCCAGAAAGTGGATAAAATATGTGGCGAGTGCCAGATTGGTAAACAAACCAAGAGTGGTCACAAAAAAGTGAACTCCAAAGCCACATCTAAACAACTCGAACTTCTCCACATGGATCTCATTGAACCAACTAGAATGGAGAGTCGTGGTGGTAAGAAGTATATTCTAGTAATTTTAGATGACTTTACCAGGTATACTTGGATAGTCTTCTTAAGAGAGAAATCAGAAACTCTCGATGAAGTAAAAAGGGTACTTAAACGTATCCAAACTGAAAAAGAGTTATAAGTCACTA
Source organism: Magnolia sinica (assembly GCF_029962835.1). Lineage (NCBI taxonomy): Eukaryota > Viridiplantae > Streptophyta > Magnoliopsida > Magnoliales > Magnoliaceae > Magnolia > Magnolia sinica. The sequence continues at coordinate 47,900,203 of NC_080580.1, forward strand.
AGATCCATAGTGATCATGGCTCTGAGTTTTAAAATAGCGGTTTTGAGAAATTTTACAGTGATCAAGGAATATCACATGAATATTCTGCGCCCAAAAAACTACAACAAAATGGCGTAGTGGAAAGAAAAAATAGAGTGCTTCAAGAAATGACAAATGTAATGTTAAATAGTATGAAGCTTCTTAAAAATCTTTGGGCTGAAGCCGTAAATACTGCTTGTTATATAATTAACTGCATTTATACTAGAAAATCAAATAGTAAAATGACTTATGAAATGTGGTTTGATAAGAAGCCTACCGTCAAATACTTTCGAGTTTTCGGCAGCAAGTGCTACATCTTATGTGAGCGAAAAAATCTCGGTAAATTTGACACCAAAAGTGATGAAGGGATATTTTTAGGGTATGTTCTGAATAATCAAGCGTATCGGGTTCTTAACAAGAGGACTGGTGTTATTCAAGAATCCATTAATGTGGTTATAGATGATCACTTGAATACACTTGTCTCAAGTTAAGAAAATGATGAAGTCCTTTTATTTGATAAACCAAACTCTTCATCTAGTCAAAATAACACTAAACTGAGGACAGTTAAAGATCATCCATCTAATCAAATCCTTGAAAACCTTCTCACTGGTGTACGCACTTGTAAACAACTTGAAGATATGTGCAAGTACGTGTGCTTTACATCTCAGATAGAACCGACTAACGTAAAAGAAGCTCTTACTTACGAAAACTGGATTGTAGCAATGCAAGAAGAGCTCAATCAGTTTATTAGAAATGATGTTTGGTACTTAGTTCTAAGACCAAAAGCTAAACCCATTATCGGAACAAAATGGATTTTCAAAAATAAGTCTGATGAACTTGGTAATATTATTAGAAACAAGGCTAGGCTGGTTGTACAGGGGTACACCAAATTGAAGGCACTGATTATGATGAGACCTGTCCCAGTAGCTCGTCTTGAATCAATCAGACTATTTATATTCATTGCATGTTTTAGAAAATTTAAAATATACCAAATGGATGTAAAGAATGCGTTCTTAAATGGCAATTTGCATGAAAAAGTGTACGTTAAACAACCAAAGGGTTTTGAAGACCCTAAGCATGCTAATCATGTCCATCACATGAAAAAGCACTCTATGGTTTGAAACAAGCTCCCAGGGCATGGTACGAAAAGTTGACTAAGTTTCTACTAAGTCATAATCTTGTAATGAGTGTTGATAAGACAGTGTTTGTAAAGAAACATAATGATCACATTCTTATAGTGCAAATCTATGTTGATGACATTATCTATGGATTTACCTGTGCTAACATCACTGTTGAGTTTGCAGATCGTATGAAATCTAAATTTGAAATGAGCAGGGTCGGAGAACTAAACTATTTCCTAGGGTTGTAAGTCAAACAGCTCCCTGATGGTTTCTTTATCTCTCAAACCAAATATGCTTTAAACTTAGTTAAAAAGTTCAGATTTGAGAGTGAAAAAAATTTTGATACTCCAATGAGTACTACTCTAAAACTCTCTAAGGATTCAACAGGTAAGAGTGTAGATCTTAAGTTGTATCGTAGTATGATAGGTAATTTACTTTATTTAACTGCGAGCCGACCTGATATTGCTTTTAGCATAGGAATTTTTGCTAGATATCAGTCGGACCCTAAAGAGTCACATCCGATTGCTGTTAAGCGCATTTTGCGATATGTCGCTAGTTCAGCTAATCTTGGTCTCTGGTATCCACATGATACTAGTGTGCAATTAGCTGGTTACATAGATGCTGATTGGGCTAGTAACATTGATGATAGTAAATCAACCAGCGGTGGTTGTTTCTATGTTGGGAACTGTTTGGTTTCTTGGTTAAGTAAGAAACAAAGATCCGTATTTCTCTCCCCAGCTGAGGCTGAATATATTGCTGCTAGTAATGCATGTACTCAGCTTGTGCAGATGAAGAAAATACTAAGCGATTACGGAATTGCGCAAGAATCTATGGTTTTATATTGTGATAATTCAAGCGCAATTAATATATCTAAAAGTCCAATTCAGCATTCACGAACCAAGCATATTGACATTAGATATCATTATATTCAAAAACTAGTGGAAGACAAGATATTTTCATTGGAATATATTTCGAACTAGAATCAACTTGCTGACATATTCACAAAATCGCTCGATAAAATCAGGTTTGCGAAATTGAAATTTGATCTTGGTATGTGCAATATGAACTGATGATTTGTGCCTTTTTTGTATCATAATGTATATATTTATTATTTTGAAAATTTTTCAATTTAAATATATGAAAATTTATAAATTTTCAGTGCTGCACGACCAGTCGAGTACACACTCGACCAGTCATGGCTCGACCAGTTGAGTAAGTACTCGACTAGTCGTGAAACTCGGGTTTTGCTTTTTATTTGGGGAAAAATAACTTTTTCTTCATTTTGTTCTTCTTCTCCAACAAGCCCTACCACGACCGGTCGAACCCATCTTCGATACCTCCTTGGTTAGTGCATTATTTTCAATTTCCTTATAGATTTGAGTTCTTTATTCTTCCATTTTCTTGTTTTTGTTGTTTATTTCAAAGTTTATGGTTGTTTGGTGGGTTTTCTAGCTAAAAATCTGATTTGCTTGAAACGCTTCTTGCTTCTTTTGTAATTCTTGTATTCCTTGATTTTCTTGTTGCAATGGAGAGTAGAAATAGGAAGAAAGGATCTCGTGGTCCCTCTTCTTCTCGTTTGGCTCCTATTATGGTGTTGCATCTTCAGTCACCTGAGGAAGATCCCGAATATGTGTGGGATATTCTCTTACGCAACATAATAGTAGAACGAACAGTTAACACTGATCATTTGGCACCTTTTGGTATCCTTCCTCTTCTTTAATTTGTAGGGTGGGATAACATTTTACATTGGGGCGGTCCAGCATTTCACTCTATTGCACAAGCCATGTGTGCTTGTATTACTGACTTCTCTACTGAGAATCTTACATTTACAATTTCTACTAGAGAAGGTCCAATTGATGTGGATCGTCACCTTATTTCTGGATTAATGGATCTTCCAGTCAATGATGACGGTATTCCGATCAATACTCTTATAGTAAAACCATCTGAATCTAAGAAGTGAATACTCACTAGAGTTTTATGTAATATGGATGCAGAATGAATTACTGGGAATGCGTTCACTTCCAAGTTTATGTTACCCAGATACAGGGTTCTTCATCGAATTTTCATTTCAAATGTCTACCCTAAATCTAGTAACAAAACTGAGCTTGCTAAATTCATGGTTCGTATTCTTCATTCTATCATTACTGGAGTCTCCGTGTGTCTTCCTTCACTTATCTATTATATCATGATTCAGTTCTGTCTCCATCCAGGTCACAGTGATATACCCTTTGCTTATCTTATAATTGTATGAGCACCCATAGTCTAGTGGTTAAACCTGTTGGAGAAGCTTCTATTCACCATCTACCCTTCAACAACTCTAACATTAACAAGATGAATTTGAAGTTGGCCCCAGGCCAAGTTGATATGGGTGCTGAAGGAGCAACTGAAGCAAATGAAGAAGAAGATGCTTTGCCTCTAGATGATGTCAATGTGGATGACATTTTTGATGAAATTGAATTTGACTCTGCAGCTGTTCCTGATTTTCAACTATTCGATTTTGATGATCAATTGCATTCACTTGAGGAAAAGGTAGAAGGTTTGCATGTGTCCCTAGAAACTCATTTTAAATACATACGTAAATATCTGAGGCGCATTAATAAGGGATTACATCAAATCGATCCTTCCATACCTGCTCCTTCTTCTGGTTCAGATTAGTTTTGAATTTCTAATCTGTAATAACTTTCATACTTGGATCTTTCTTAACTTTGTATGTTTGGACATGTTTTCTTTTTGTGGACTTGTTTGAATGGTTATCTTACACTATTTATATTATCTTGAACTTGCTTCTTGCTCTCATTACTCATTGCTCTTTTGTTTCCATCATCATTTATAGGTTCTTTCCTTTGTCATATTGTGACAAAAAGGGCGAGAATTTGTGTTGATATGATATTGGATTCTATAAAGTGGATGTATGAAAAATGTGGAGAATTAGGTAGCAAATTTCTTCTCTTGGATTCTATGGAGTAATATATTGAGGGGGTGTATTGGTGCATGATTCTTTATTGACCAAGTTGTAAATGATGCATGATTATTTATTGAGCATATATGACTCTTTACTATGTCTATTATGCATCATATTATTTATTTGGTTTTGTCACAAATTTGACAAAGGGGGAGATTGTAAATGCTATCTTATCTAGCTCCTAGATTTGTCAAATTTTATAGTGCCAAAACCTCTTGGAATTTGTATCTTGTGTAGCTCAACTTTATATCATCCTTGCCTAAGTTCAAATTCAAGTTCAAGCAGCTCAAGTACAATAACAAGAGATTCCTATACAAGTTCAAGTAATAGATCAAGTTTTCAAGCTTCAACTATGTCAAGACTATGTGCATTACTTAAGAATACATGCTCAAGTAATGTTCTCAAGCTTAAGTTCATATACTCAAGTTGAAACTCAAGTTACAAGATCACTGGTTCAAGCTCATCTTCGAATATACAATGACAAGCTTCAAAGTACTTCAAGATGACAAGCTTTAAGTACTTCAAGATATACTATCAACCGAAGCGAACAATGTTTTAATGTTCAAATTTCACCTATAAGGTATGAATGACCCAAGATTGACTATAGGATAGGTCATATTGAGTGCATACTTAATTTGGGTCATTATATAATTTATAGGCTTTTTCTCGACTAGTCTTAGCCTATGTTCAACTAAGTCCAAGGTTTGTTATGATTTTTTAGAATTTCTGTTGGACCCTCGACCAATCCTGAAGACTGCATGACTAGTCGAGTGAATAACAGGCTCGACTCAAAGTTCAACAACCTTTTTAGGTCCCACTCGACTAGTCGAAGATTGATCTTATCTTATCACGTCCGAAATTTTGAATTCTTGTTGGTCTTTCGACCAGTCGAACTGACCATTGAGCCAGTCGAGTGAACAGTAATTTTACCTATAAATTGAGGACAATTTTCAGAGCTTTTCATTCCATTCAAGGATATTCAAGTCATAACTCTGAGCAAACTTATCCCCATATTTGAGAAGTTAATTGATTAGTATTTAAGATTCTTTTAATAGCTTTTTGCATTTGATTTTGTGATCTCTATTCTATTCTATTTCTTTTGTAATGGGAAATTAATTTTATCCTTTTTGATATCAAAATCAAATTAAGCTAGCCCAGATTAATTTTAATCTAAAATTCAGTTAGACCTAAGAACCCTTTCATATGTGAGATTGTATATTAAACGTCTACATTGAACATCTACATCGAATCGGTTCTACCGGGCTTCATCAAAAGAAGAATCATCAGATAAGTACATTTCAATTTTTTGTAATTTCTTTGTAAGATTGCCAGAAAATCTTTCCTATTTAGTTTATTTGAGGTGATCTACAAAATCTCAGTGTGTGGGGTTTTTGAATTGTGTAAGCCCACTTGAAAGACACAATTGTGAAGGTTTTAGGTGAACCATGAAAAACCTATTTCATAGTAAAAGCCAATATCCACTGTGTGAGGATGTTGGGAGTGGAGTAGTTGTGTGGCTGTTTTCTAACAGTTGGTGTACACACAAGCGAACCACTATAATTGCTGGAGTTGTGGTGGATGGTTGAATGTGCTTAAGTGTGTGAATGATTGTAATTTACTTTTCAGCATTTGTGGTGAATGATTGTAATTTACTTTTAGTATAAATGGTGAATGTTGTAATGCAGTAGAAATTTATTTCTGTTTCATTCTTATTCCTCTATATCGGTTAGGGATTTTGATACATAGATTGTTCTAAAAATCAGGTTGTCCTACCATAAGCCATTGGTTTTGGTGTAAGGTTGTCCTTAGAACAACATCTGTATCAACCCCTCAACACTTATGCATTTTAGGTTGCTATTCATTTCCGCTATTTGAATTGATAAGTGTTATCTTTGTTTGATTCTTTCTTATTCCACATTTAATTTTTTTAATTTTTGCATTGGCCTATTCACCCCCCCCCCCCCCCCCCCTCTAAGACTCTTAGCTTGGCTTTTTCATATGTCCTTCCTTCCCACAGTTCCAGCATTTTACCTTTCTTTTGCCCTTGCCTTTGGATTTGGACCTAGAACCTAAAGAACATATACCTTGTTCAGAATTCCTACCCCTTTTAACCAGTGCATCAGAAGATATCTCAATGTCAACGTTAAGCTTTCTCATAGCATTCCCTTGAAGGGCTGAGATAACAGTGTCGACACTCAGGGTTTTATTCGTGGAGCACATTATGTCCTTGAATGACTCATAAGACACCAGAAGAGAATTCAACAACATACATGCTTGTTCCTCATCTTTCATCACTTCCTCCATATCTAACAATTTGCAAACCAATTTATTAAAGTTACTGATATGAGCATTCAGATCTCCACCCTCTTCCATCTTGAAGTTATACCACTACTGCCTCAAGTGTAGGTGATTTTTAAAGGATTTTTTTGCAAAGACGTCCTCCAACTTCGCCCATAACTTGCCGCAGTTTTCTCCTTATGACATTGTAGAGAACCTCATCTGTGAGACATAAACGGATCGATGATAAAGCCTTCTTATCAAGAGTAATCCATTCATCATCAATCATAGTAGACTTTCGCTCCTCAAGAGCACCAACTTCGCCTTGTTTCATTAAGGAACTCATCATCTTGATCTTCCATAACTCAAAATTAATTTTTCCTGAGTTTTTATTAATCTCATACCTAGTGCTTCCCATTATTACTAATCCTTCAGATTCAGATTTGTGCCCCAACAATTGCTCTGATACCACTTGTTGGGATTTGTGCTGTAGAATCACATAGATCCGGATCTAAGATAACAATCCAAGAGTAACAAGCAATCACAAGAGAACACAAAGATTTATCGTGGAAAACTCTTGTGGGAAAAAACCACGGCACAAAGTGACAAATCTCCACTATGAAAATAGAAATTACAAAGAGAGAGGAGTTACCCAATTCGAACAACGTCGAATCTCACCCTTGCTACACCCTTTGATAACCCTAAAACCCTTTAGAATACCTTTAGGAAGCCTTAGAACACTTCAGAATAGCCCTAAGGACCCCTATTTATAGTTTAGGAAACTCCACCTATGCACTTCCTTTGAAAAAGTCCGAAAACCACCTCAAATTTACGCAGTCCACGCAGGATCTACGTAACACTCGAGTAGTCGAGCTAAGGCCTCGATTGGTCGAAGGACCCCCTTGACCAGTCGAGCCATCCTCTCGACTGGTCGAGCAGCCTGGACACCAAAAATCATAGGTCGGTGGACTTTGAGTCGAGCAGGCCTCAACTAGTCGAGCGAACTACTCGACCGGTCGAGCCAGGCTCTCGACTGGTCGAGCAGGCATAAATAGATAGACTTAAGGCATCTGTCAAAATTACCTCCATATTAAAGCCCAATTATATGGCTCGATACCACAACTTCTCATGGATCTCGTATCGATGTCGCAGGTCTCTGGTATAGTCTAATTAAATCCGAATTGATGAGCAAATATGCTCGGATAATACGGTTCGTGCCAGAACGTATTACCTTCCCTTAGTGGAAGAGTACAGGATCTAATGGAAACAAGAAACAAATGTTCACCAAAAGAGATGGAATCATCATCAACGACTTCTATGCCTTTCGAGTGGCTGGTGAACGAAAATTGATCAAAGTCGATAGGGTCACTATTCTCTATCTTTCGAGTGACCTAGCCATTTGATTTCTCGATCATCCTCCTTAGTTGGAAATGTTGAAGAGGGAGCCGATGAGGGTCTGAATATGCTCTTCCTGTGTCGGCAAAGGTCCAAGGGAAGTACACTCCTATCCAGCCTATGAATAAATGCCAGGGAGCATAAACCAGAAAAGATTTAATCGTTGAATCTACAGGACCGAAGACAATGTCCTGAAAAGCACGATACAGAGAGAACAGAACTAGAGGAGCTAGCGAATATTTCTGACCCTCCGCCATTGCACCCGCGACTACGAAGAGAGATGGTCTGATGATATCCATCTATTCTGAGTCAGTAAATATTACCAAACTCAACCAGTAAACTAGAAAAGTGGCTAATTCGCAGGAAGAACTGTATTCAGTAGTGCTCCTAATATTCTCACGAATGGTCTTGAGTTCTTGATGATTATGGCCTGCGAAGCTCTTAAGGTAAAGATATGATTGTTAAAGCAAGGCAACGTAAATATATACAAGACCAAGATAATGGAAATAGAAAGCAGGAAGGATAAATATATACCGCAGTCTTCGAGAAAAATGAGCTAGCCATTCAAGAGAATTAATGTGCTCGGGCTGTGGGAAGTTGCCCAGTTCTCTGAAGAGTTCAAGTGTGGTATTTGAAATCTCAGATTTGCTATTTTTCGCGGAGGCAAGAAAGAATTCTTCATTTGAAGGGATGTAAGCATCAAAGATATTGCCTATGATGGGGAGACCTGCTATGCAGAGAATATCCCATAGAGTAATACTCATCTCGCCCAAAGGAAGATGAAATGAATTGGTGATTAGGGACCAATGATTGAGAAAACCCCTGAAGATAGTTGTATCTCCATAGAAATGTTCTGATGTGGCTATGATTGCATTAAAGAGGTTGATCTATTCTAGAATGATAGTATGTTTACGGGCAATAGTCCAAGCCCAAGCACTATAGAAATTTTGAGGAGATAGAAGACCCCTTAGCTAGAAAATCATTTGTTCTCCATGGTGTACGACTATTGAAGAAATATTGTTGAGCAGTTTCGAAGAAATGAGTTGGAAATGGCTGATCAGGATTATGACAAGGACATAAAATTCACATTTTATATATCATGCCAACTTTTTGACAAGATTCCTTCCCTTTTAAACGTCCTTCCAGAATCCTTAGTTCCTCATGATCCAGTTGTTTATAGAAACAAGGCTATTTCGATAGGTGGATGGTTTACTGTGCAGAATCAACCAATGATGTCACAAATTTATAGGGATAGTGATTGTGTCGCTCGTAGAAGGGTGGCGAAGCTCCAATACCTCTTCATTGATCTCTATGCAATCCTAAGCATGTTGAAAAGTCTGTTCCGAAGAGGATGAAGGATCTCTTCTTCTTGAAGATGAAGTCTTTGAATGTTCCATGAGTGAGGGATAGAAATTATAAGATTGAATATATGATTTTAAGAGAAGGAGGAGACTTGAGGTTCAGAAGAAAATTTGGCTGAGATTCAGAATAGGAAAATCTACACTAAGTGCAGGGGAGTTGCGCGGACTACAAGTTGAACGAGATTACAAGTAGCGTAGGTCTGCGAGTAGTGCGATTTTTAAGTTGCACAAAAAAGGGGTCCAGGCTAAAGGAAATTTTGAAGTGAAGAAATGACTGGGAGGCTTAGTATTTATAGATGGATCGGGAGTCGATTGGAGTTGCGTGTGATTTGATGAAAGGGAGTTGCGCGGGTCTACGCAACACGACTCTGGGAATTAGAAATTTTGATCCTTCGAATTGACTTGATGAACGGTCAAAACTCGGATCAAGGGGGCATCTGTTGGAGCATAAAAAATTGATCAAAGAAGGAAGATTGAAAGAAAGGAACTAAAGCAAAATGAAGAGAAAGCAAGTTGCGCGGTGTCATGCCCCAAACTCGAGAACCAGACTTACAAAATTTTCGATCACCGAATTCGTTGCTGACAGCCTCCGTTGTACCCCATTCTCGGGTCTCAGCTCCCATGCGCCAGGTTTCGATCCTAGGATCCAACAAAGAGGATTTTCAGGGTGAATTATTTAATTTTTTTGGTATTATTATTAAAGGAGCATAACCACAAGTGTACCCAAGTTACAAAACATCATCACCATATATCCACTAATATAATCTTTGAGTACAGTGTTGAAAGGAAAATACATGATATAACAAAACTTCAAAAGATCTGACACATGCTCCAATGCTGCTATGACCTAGCATAACCTGCACGTAATGAACATGCATAAGCTTACTATGAAGCTTAGAGAGTGCGTGCGTGTGTGCGCAATGCATGTGCCAAGCATACAAATATCAGAGTAAGCAGAAAGATGGAGGCTAAACTGGCAAGTCCATAAATACCATCAACCCTATCCAGGCTATGTGATGTAAAGACATATTGGGTAAAATGTCATATGCTGAGGATGCAACGTAGCATGCACATCTTGAGAAGCCCATAAATACCATTAGCCTTATCTAGGCTATGTGATGCAAAGACATAATAAGCTAAATGTCATATGCTGAGGATACAATACAATACGAAAATCCTAATAAGTCCATAAATACCATTAGCCATATCCAGGCTATGTGATGCAAAAGGAATGACAAAGCTGGTATGTGTAGTCGGGATGATAGTACGTGGTATCGCAAGCTGTGGGGTTCATCACAAGGGACTTCTATCCAAACCAGTCCCATACCTAATTTGGATAGCTAGACTCAACGTAGTAAACTCCTGATCTCAACTTAGTCGCATTCCTAATCGAAATCATGGTCATTGCAAAGGTGCACATAATGATTTAATTACACACCACCAACCCGAGTAGATAGTGAATGAATGAATGAATGAGTCAAATATTGAACATGCAACTCCTACTCAGTAAGTCCACATTTCAGTACAGTTATCATCATTAGAATCATAACCGGGGTCTAGTACCCTCCACACTGACTGCCGCCCTAATGCGCACATGCCCAGGTGAGTGGAAGAGACCTCACTATCCACCTTGCCAGTGGTATGCCAATGCCCACCCGGCTCGTTGATAGCGGACCCATTTATGAGTTGGTCAAACTCAACCTGGCTTACAACTCTTCTACCCTTGGGCGAATAATGTCACACCCCCTTTCAACCGACCATGACATAGTGGGAGATGCAGCCTATTGGTATTCGGCACTCGAGCGCTCATATTATCTACTCGGTCTACACGTTGAAGCATTCTATTGGCCCACAGGGTTTAGGGACTGTCACCCAAGGACATCCTTAGCGCCTTAATGCTAGAACAGATATTTTCGGTGTCCAATCCGGGCATCCATGATATGCCTGTGGAGGCTACAACCTTGATGTCGCTAGGGTGTAATGCAAATGCATCATATAATGCGTGAATGCATGAGTCCATCATCTGAGTCATGCAACCCTGTCATGCAAGTCGTGCATACATGCAAGGCAACCTCATCTCTTATAGGTCCCCTGAAAATGCCCAAACTTGTAAAGTCGTCAATGCGGCCTTGCCACACATAGGCAATGCCAAAAATCCTAAATTAGCCATCATCCAAGTCAAGCACACATGATACGAATGAGATGTGATAACATACGATCATAACCACTATGCATGAGGTGTGTAATATCACACCAAGCATAAAGCAAGGCTAAATTAATATAAAACAATGTTAACTCAAATGTAAAAGCAATGCTACATCTAACATAAAATAGTGTCGCGTCAATATAAAGAAAAGCAATGCTACATCTAACATCAAATAGTGTTGCGTCAATATAAAGAAAGCACTATGTTAACACAAAGGAAGTGTTATATCAAACATCGTTTAAATCACAAAGGTAATACTACATAAATTATCAAGGGAGTATTGTACCAACACACATGTAAAATATCGCACTACATGATAATGGAAATTCATCATTCGTAACAGGTGGAACCTACTTGGAAAACAAGTTTATTGAGGCACATAGGGCTATACCTAAGTGGCCTTACAAGCTAATGGGCCCACTCAGCAAGCTCGTACTTAAGAGGCCAAAACTGACAACTATTGACATCCAAATGGGGTAATAAATTGTAGGATCCACAAACAATCATGGTGGGCCCGAAATGGTCATCAAAGTGGGTCCTACAACTATCCCTAAGCAAGGACCAAAAGGGCAGCCTGCAACCAACCAAATACGGGTCTACAACGGGCTTAATACATGCAATGTGTGGAACCTAAATGGTAGTTCAATGGTGGAAACACGACACAACCACAGGGTTGGCCCATGGTACGGCCATTACATATAAATCCAGGCAGGCATAATGGGAAGCCACAACATGAACAACAAGGCAACTCATGGTGTGGGCATCATTTATTCACTAAAGAGGACCCACGATTAAATTGGGTTGCAAATAAAATCACTATGGGGTTCACAAATTTGATATGGATATGACTAGGTGGGATTCACCCGAATCTATCCCTAATGGGCCTAAGTGGGCTCAAACACAAACAAAGTGTGGGACACTCCTAGCACGAGTCCCTTGATAGAATGGGGTGGCTATATCACATGCATCAAGGCGGACCTCATGACGCAGGTACAACCATGCATCCAGCTAGGCCCCACGATAGGGTGGCATATACAGATCAAGTTAGGCTACAGGTGATCACCATACATACGTCAAGGTAGGCCCAAGGCACGGCCATAATACATACCAGGCCTAATGCATGAATCGAGGTAGGTCCTAGAAAAGATTGAACGATGGCCATCATCATACCTATTTCTATATGAAGGGTGGCCCACAACTCTGCCCCCGATATGGGCTCAAAGCCCGAAAACAATGTGGTAAAATAAATGAATGGGCCACAAGGCTATATTAAACATGCATCTTGGAGGACCCTACAGCGTAGCCCACACCCATGGGCCACAAAAGTATCAGTGGGCCCAAGGGAAGGCAGTGAGAGTGGGCATCCATACCCCACTAGTTACACATGGTGCGATCCACTTAAATGTCCGATTGGCACTATTTTTGGGCCAGCGGTCCAACACGAGTTGCTAAAAATTATTGACAGCATGCATGTACATCAATATATCGAAGTGAGTCACCACATCGGGTGTCACGCCCCAAACTCGGAAACCGGGCTCACAAAATTCCCGATCGCCGAATCGGGCGCCGACAGCCTCCGTAGAACCCCATTCTCGGCTCCCAGCGCCCATTCGCCAGGTTCCGATCTTGGGATGCTACAAGGAGGATTTTCAACATCAGTTTGATTCGTAACAAGCATAACCAAAGGCATAACCCACAAACAACAACCAAAAACTCCATCACATTTCCACTATAATCAAAAACTTTACAAGTACAATGAACATAAGGGAAATACAATGAAGATAGACCAAAAGCTCCAAAAGAAGATCAACTACGCGCCTAAGCCTCAGCGCACGCAACGGTTGTGCATAAGCTTATAGAAAGCTTAGAGGGTGGTGAAAGTGTATGCTCAAGGTGGTAATGTAGCTATGCAGTATCAGAGTAATGCGGAACATGCTGATGGATGCTAAGAATCCCACAAGCCGTACCAAGGCCATGCGGTGCAAAGAATGATGTCGGCCATACCAAGGCCATGCAATGCGAAATGCAAGTCAAGCATACAAATCCTCATCTAAGTCCACATGTCAATACGGCTCAAATCTGGAATATCACCGGGGTCTAGTACACTCCAAGCCAGATTGCCGCCCCATCGCGCGCAATAAGGTGAGTGGAAAAGACCTCACTATCCGCCTGCCAATATCGGGCTCGGCTCGTCAATAGCGGACCCATTCCTCGAGCTGGTCAGACTCAGCCTAGCATTGCCCCCTACTCTCGGGCGGGTAAGGCCGCACCCCCTTCCAACCGACCACGACACAGTGGAAAGCGCAACCGTCTGGTAATCGGCACTCAGCGCTCATACATCCACTCGGTCTAGACGTTGGAGCAACCTCCTGGTACCATAAGGGTTTAGGGACTTTCACCCAGGGATATCTATCGCACCCCATGTAGAACGGTATTTCCGGTATCCAATCCTGCCAACCATGATGCGTCTGTGGAGGCTATGGCCCTGATGTCGCTAGGGCGTATAGTAACCATATCACATAATGCGAATGTATGAATCACACTATCCAGTCATACAACAATCCTGCGCGTATCATGCGCTCATGTAGGGCGACACCCCCTGTACGGGAGTCCCTAAACAATCTGTCCAAAGACATATGCTATGATCAGTCATTTCTCATATCAAGCATACATATGATGCATATGATCATGAATCATGGAATTAAACATGCTATATAGGATGGATGACGTGCATAACGAAGGTGGGCCTAGACGGCCTACACATAACACGCACGAGCCTAACAATGGGCCCTAGGGAAAGTCATAATGCGAGCATTTAACCACACTATACTTGCAATGTGGACGTCAAACCACCATTGCTCCCAAGGCATAGCCCTGACGTAAACATCATTACATAAATCATGTTGGGATCGTACATTGCAGTGGACCTTAGGCACGTCCCATTGGGCCTTAAATACGTCAAATGGGCCATATCATATGGGCCTTGTATTCATCAAGTGGGCCACATCATTGGGCCGCGCCAATGGGCCTTATGTGCATTGCAATGGACTATAAACTGTGGGCTTTAGAACGTATCAAATGGGCCTAATCTTATGGGCCTTCCATGTGTCAAATGGGCCTCGACAGTTGAGTCCCATATATGCATCAAATGGGCCTACTCACATGGGCCTTATATATATCAAATGGGCCTCGCCAGTTGGGCCCCATACGTGCATCAAATGGGTCTCAACCCATTAGCCACATTACATCTCAATGGGCCTCGACCCATGGGCTCTATATATACATTAAAGTGGGCCTCAACCATGGGCCACAAGTACTGAGGTGGGCCTCCCACCATTAATAAATTATATATAATATAATATATATACATACATATATATATTTATATATGTAACATATAATATTATATATAAATATATATACACACACCAGCACACACACGCACCCACACACACACGCACACACACACACATACAGCCAGCTCCACCGTCCAGGCGGACGGTGGAGATAAAACACATACATCTGTGTGGGCTCCATGTGGGGCCCACCGTAATGTTTCTATGTCATCCAACCCGTTGATAAGGCCACATGGACCTAGATGAACGGTGAAAACAGACTTCACCCTGATCCAAAACTTCTGTGGACCCCAAAAGGATCTCAAAGGTAGAAGTCTAGTCCCACTGTTTATTATGGTGTGGGCCACCTGAGTCTTGGATCGAGCTGATTTTTGGGGTGGGCCCATGTCAGGGGGCGGACGTCCGTCCGCCCGGACGCCGTGCGCAGGCGCTGCCTGCTGCGCTTTCTGACACAGCAGCAACGCTGCTGTGTTGTAGTTTTATTTATTTTTTTGATTTTTTTGATTTCTTAAGGATTTTGCAAGTGGGGTCCACCTCTTGCAGATCTGCTCCGTCCAATGGCTCTCCTTACCTCACGACAGTCAAAACAAGCCCAATATTGGGCCTGTTTCAGTGTATAGAAGTGATAGAGGATGTTTCAATGGTATGCCCACTGTTTGCCGTGTCATGGCCCGCCTGGGAGTCTGATTGGTCTCGTCTTCTGGCTCAACGCCTAAAACCATCTTGGGAAAAGAATGAACGGCATGGATTTAATACATACATCAAGGTGGGGCCTACATGAGCGGACCACCCAAGCTTGAACCAAGCTAGTATTTATGTTTTCCCATTAAAACGTCCAGCGTCCAGGGACGCTGGACGGTCTACCACACAAGGTGGGCCTGCTCAGGTGGGCCACCACTGATGGATGGTACGGGTGCTACACAAATAAGGTGGGCCCCACTTATAAATGGTTTGGATAAGATACCTACCGCATGGTGGGGTCCATGCAAGTGAGCCACATAACCTCATTAACATAAAAGAGAAAAAAAAATAAAATAAAATAAATAAAATAAAAGGGAGAGAGATAGAGAAAGTGAGACCGTGTGATGGAGGGACCCCGGCACTATGGGCCCTCCCTTGCACTAAATCATACATCAAGTGGGTCCTATTACATGTGGGCCCATTAAATTAAAATTCAACGGTAGAGATCCCTTCTCCACTAAATCAGACGGTCTAGATGACCCTAAATATGCAAGAAAGTAAACATCATGATGGGGTCCATGGAGAATGGCCCCATCATGGAATGATCATGATGATCCAAGTGGGCCATTGGCCACATCATAGGGTCCAAAGTGAGGTCCGAACCATTGATCGGTTGGCCTCACTTGGCCCATCTTAAAAAAAATCAAAAACTATCCTATCCAAACACCCACCGCTTGATCTTCTTGCTCCCTTGGCTTCCTTAGTTCCTTGTGCTCCTCTTTGATGGAGGAAGATGAGAAATGGATGGTTGAGATGAGAGATGAAGGGGTGGGAAAGGTGGGCCTCACAAATGCAATTTTCTCACCATGGGAGGACCATACGTATGAATTTTGCTATGGGAGAGTTTGAAATGAGAGAGAGACTTGTAAGGGAGAGAGAGAGAGAGAGAGTGATGGGTGATGGAGTGATGGGGGATGGTTTGGGTTGAAAAATTGTAAAAAGGGGGTATGGTTGATGTTGAAAATGGAAAAAGAGGAGTGGTAAGGTGGAAAGAGGGTAGACCTTTGAAAAAGGTGGAGATGGGTTGTTGTACTTGAGGTATGGGATGCTTTAATGGTTGATTGATGGGACTAATTGTAGAGATTCTCTCGAAATCCGCAACGCGCGGTGTTTCTTCGGAATAAACGCTGATCGGCATCTTCTTGCCTGGGTATCGGTTCGGTGCGCAAGTCACGGCGTTGGAACCGCGGCGACGACGCGGTCGCTATGATATAACTTTCGGACCAAGCCGACGTCGGTGCGCGGGACCTGGCTTAGGATCGTGCGCAAACTCCGAATACGGTGCTAAGGTTGCCGGAATTTGACCGGAAGGACCGCGGAAGCTAACGGAACAGTACGGATTAGGACACGGGTCTTACATCGGGTCACACCCGCTGGACCAACAAGGTGCGCCAGCAGGTGGGCTCCCTGGCCAGCATCGACGATAAAACACATGGATCATGGTGGGCCTCTCAGGTGGGGTGGTCTGGATAAAATGAATTAACCACGATGGAACTTGGTGGGACCTGCGTCAGGTCACCTGGCCTGATAAGATTTCAACAGAAGGTTCCTAATCAAAAATCATTTCTTAAAGTGCGGCCCAGCTAAGCTTGAAACTGCCCATGGAGAATGGGGTGGAGAAGTGAAGGTACGGTGTGGATTTCGTGGACGCTACAAGTGGGCCCCAATGATCCGTAGGTCCACACAAAACAACACTAGAAAAGAGAAGTGCGGTGAGGATTCTCACTAGATCATGGCAGGGAGCAACGTGGATAAGATACATTCATCACATCAGGCCTCACGATGTGGTGGGTTCACCGAATCAGCCCAAGCTGGTATTTGTGTTTTCATTTCAACCAGGTCTGAATGACCCTATGTGTAGGTTGGGTGGCAAAGGCACCTTAAGGTGGGGTCCCTGACACTGCAACGTGGCCCCAACTGGTTTCAACGGTGGACATTCAATCACCAATGTTTCCTCATGTGGTCCGCTTGGGATTTGGATCCTTCTTTTTGGGCTAATGTTCATGAAGTAGGTCCCATGAGGTAGTGGGCCCATCTCTGATGGGTGCAAAATTGGATGGACGGAGCAGATGTACAACACAAACATCACGTGTGCATTCGGGGTGGGGGTCTTACGGTAGATATTTTTGTCCCCCCACTAGACAGAGTGGTGTGGCCCACAAAAGCTTTGGAGCAAGGTGGTATTTGGATATTCCCTTCACAACATATCCGTGTGACATACATCAGCAGGGTGAGTGGATAATAGGTCTTGCGGTGGGCCCGGGAAATTTTCAACGATAGGGGATCCACTGCCACTACTACTAACGTGAAGCCCACATAGACTGGGTCTGCTTCATCTGACGGGGCTGGAAAGGTGAATGAACCATGCGGATTTCTCACCACATTAAGTGGGCCCCACTGATCAGTAGACCCACTCCAGAATGGACTAAAAAAAAAATGGATTTACTCCGTGGGTATAAAATACTTCACGTGCACCAGAAAGGTTGCAATGGTAGACTTTATTGTCCCAACTGTTTCCTACGGTGTGGATCACCTGAGTCGGGATCTTCCTCATTTTATTTAAATTGACAAAATATATGGACGGTGTAGATCTGACAAATACATCAATGCGGGCCCCACGAGCTTGGCCACAGCTGGACAGCGTGCAAACGCATGCTGCCAGCAACGTGGTGATCGTGGGCCACAGGAAGTATTGGATCGTGCTGATATTTGTGATTTCCCTTCTACCAGACCTTTGTGTCCTATGACACAGGTTGAATGGAAACAAAATGGCCGGGTGGACCCTAGTAAGGTTTCAATGGTGGACGTCACTACCTCGCTGTTTCATGGATGAGGTCCACTTGAGATCTGGATTTCCTTCATTTTCTAGTCCGAGACTTAAAATGATATGACAAGGTAGATGGACGGCATGGATTAAAAATGTGCATCATGGTGGGGCCATGGGCCCCACATTCCTTTGGCATAAAATGGGGACTGAGACGTCTCTCTCTCCGGACGCATGTCAGCTCCTTGTTCTCAATTTTAATTAATTATTTATTTATTTATTATTATTATTATTTTTTATTTTTTTATTTTTTTAGGGTGTTGGGGTCGTGACCCCTCCGGTGACGTCCAACAGGGGACGGTTAGATGGATTGGCCAGGATGGGGTCCACAGTTCCTTGGCCACGATGATATTTGTATAGTCTCTTCATCAGGTTTTTGTGACCGTAAAAATCAAGTTAGATGGCTGATTCAAACCATGGTGGATCTTGTGGGCCCACAAAAATAAAAAGAAGTAAAGAAAAAGGGGATTTCTCCACCCTTGCACTTACTCTTTGACGGCCGGATGGTGTGATTGGATGATCCACCAAGCCCTTAACCTCCTCTCTTTAGCTTTCTTTATCTCCCTCTCAATCTCCCTTATCTCTTTTCCTCTTTTTTTTTTTTTTTTTTTTTTTTCCGTCTCTTCTACACTAAGAAGAGATACATATGGGGTTTTGGCATTTTGGTTGTTGTTGTAGAATGGAGTGGGATAGAGGAAGAAATTAGGGAAGAAAGAGGGGTAAGATGGAGAAAAAGAGAGAGATGGGGATGGTTAGCATGGGAGAGAAAGTGGGATGGTATGGGAGAGGGTATGAAAGGTATGGGTTCTCTTGACTTTTTTGGTGAAAGGGGTATGGGTAGTAAGGGCAATTTGGAAATGTAGGTGGTAGGTAAGGGGGTAAAGTAGGGGCAATTTGAGTCTTTTGGCTAAGGGGTGGTTGAGGTGGTATTAGTGAGGTTGTGAGGGTAGAATGAGAATTTATGAATATTAACTATCAGAGATTCCCTTCTACATTCCTTGCATGTGAGCCCCACTCGCCATGCAACATTGTGCGGCCCACCTCAGATTGCACCAAAAATTACAACTCTAATCTCTAGGTCGTAACGGGGCGTGCCGCGTGACATTGGAAATGTATGTAAATGCTATCTCATCTAGCTCGTAGGTTTGTCAAATTTTGTAGTGCTAAAACTTCTTGAAATCTGTATCTTATGTAGTTGTTACTGTAAGATCAACTTCATGTCATCCTTGCCTACATTCAAGTACAAGATCAAGAGACTCAAGAACAACATCAAGAAGTTTAAGTACAAGATCAAGAAGTTCAAATACAAGTTCAAGAAGTTCAAGTACAAGATCAAGAGACTCAAGAACAACATCAAGAAGTTCAAGTACAAGATCAAGAGACTCAAGAACAACAACAAGAAGTTCAAGTACTAGATCAAGTCTTCAAGCTTCAACTACATCAAAAGAATGATATGTGATGATTCAATCTCACAAATAAGGTTTGTTTGACCCTAGATTGACCTTATGATAGGTCATACAATTTACATTTATATCATATGTCATTTGATAATTTTATAGGTCATTTTTCGATTAGTCTTAGTCATGGTTCGACTAGTACAGACACTAGCTCGACCAGTTTAAGAATTTTCTCAACCAGTCCAAGGTTTGTTGTAAATTTTCAGCAGGCTCGACTCAAAGTCCAGCAACATTTCTGGATCCCACTCGACTAGTCGAGCAAGCCACTTGACCAGTCGAGTAGCGATCTTATCTTATTGCGCAAGAAATTTTGAAATTTTGTTGGTCCTTCGACCAGTCGAGCTGACCACTAGGCTAATCGAGTGAACAATATTTTTGCCTATAAATTGAAGACAATTTTCAGAGTTATTTAATTCATCAAAAGATATATAAGTCACAACTCTGAGAAACTTGTCACCATATTCGAGAAGCTAATTGGTTAGTGTTTAAGATTCTTTTAATAGTTTTTTGCATTTGATTTTGTGATCTCGATTCAATTCTATTACTTTTGAAAATGAAATATTGATTTTATCCTTTTTGAGATCAAAATCAAATCAAGCTAGCTCAGGTTGATTTATTTTAAAAATCATTTAGACGTAAGAAGCCTTTCATATGTGAGATTAGATATTGAACATCTACATTGAACTGGTTCTACCGGACTTCATCAGAAGAAGAATCTTCAGATAAGTACATCTCAATTTTCTGTATTTGGTTTGTAAGATTACCAGAAAATCTTTCATTTTTGGTTTTGGCTGAGATAACAAAATAATCTCAGTGAGTAGGGTTTTTAATTGTGGTAGCCCTTTGAAAACACAATTGTGAAGGTTTTGGGTGAACCTTGGAAAACTTATTTCATAGTGAAAGCCAATATCCCATGGGTGAGGATATTGAGAGTGGAGTAGTTGTATGGCTGTTTTCTAACAGTTGGTGTATACACAAGTGAACCACTATAATTGTTGGAGTTGTAGTGAATGTTTATTATTGTGTATTGATGGTGAATGATTGTAATTTATTTTTTGCACATGTAGTGAATGTTGTAATAGCAGTAGATATTTATTTCTGTTTTATTCTTTATTCCTCTGTATGGGTTTGGGACATTGATACACAGACCGTTCTAGAAATCAGGTTATCCTACCATAAGCCATTGGTTTTTGTGTAAGGTTGTCCTTAGAACAACATCTGTATCAACCTCTCAATACTTGTACATTTAAGGTTGCTATTTATTTCTGCTATTTGAGATTGATAAGTGCTATCTTGTTCTAGTTCTTTCTTAATTCCACATTTAAATTTTAATTCGGCATAGTCCTATTCATTCCCCCCCCCCCCCCAAAGGACTTTTAGCTCGGCCTTTTCAAGTGGTATCAGAGCCTAATGATGTTTTATTTAAACCAACATGATTTAAATGATTTTTAAACTCGCAAGTATACGAATCAGATGTAGATACGGTACGTATTACGAGATCGTTCCCACGAGGACTGGTCGTCACAATTCAAATCTATGATTCTCCTTAACTAATCCAACAAATAATAGAATGAATTACTAAGCACAATTCTATGAAAAACAATTAATTAAGAACAGGGAAGAAAATTCAATCAGAAAGAGAGCACTAGGACTTTCGAATCCACGCCTAATTATCCTAACCCTTGTTTTGTCTGTTGATTCACCTTGATCTAGATTGATACCACTTAAATAGAGAAAGCACAATCTGTGTCCTTAATCGGGCATACAGACTGTCTAATTCCTTTTAAGCAATGCCATGAATGACATATCCCATATCCTTGGTCGGGCATAAGGGATGTACAATTCATTAAAGCATCCTGTTTCTTCCTCTATAGGAAACCTGTTCTTGATCAGACACAAGCACCTATAATAAGCATCCAAACAACATCCATATATATACTTTGGTCAAGTTCATAGATGGAGAAGTATAGAATTTAAACCCATAAAGCCCACTTAAAGAAAAAAATAAATTAATTGAAATTCAAAGTAAATCAACCAATACAAGAGCTAATCAAATTAGGGGCTTCATCTCAGCCCTAGCTGAGAGATTAGTGACCCATAAAATCCATAAAAAATATTAAATAAAATTCATAAAAAAACGTCAAACCAAACAATCTCTCTCTCTCTTCTTTCTTCTCTTTCTTCTCTTTCTTCTCTCCCTTGCTTCAGATCTGGAATCCCCTGGTTCTGAATGCCTTTCCCACGTCCAAAACTCCCCTTTTATAGCTGCTGGATGGCTGGGGTCGGTGGCAGAGTCGTAGAAGGACTCGGAGTACAAATTTTCGCAGCCGTGATCGGTGGGCCCCACAGAGGTATTTTCTGGAAAATCCACCCCGTCCATTGGATTCAGAACGAAATTTCAGTCAAGAATGGGTGGATTCGAAGGTCCATTAGCGCGGCCCACAGAAGAAATCTCAAAAAACTCAGTTTTGAACGTCCCGGGGCAGTCTACTTTTGGCCTCTGTACCGCACACGTGTGTACGCATGGGCGAGGAATATCAACATGGTTTTGAAGCTCTCGAAGCCCTCTACACGATGGACGGATCAGATCTTCCGAAAGGTTGACGAGTGGGGCCCACTAATTTTCGCAAAAACTGGTAGTTCGCGGACGCCAAACCGATGCTGCGATGATGGTTGGGTCCATTATTGGACTTTTCACAGGAATCCACACCGTCCATTGGTTTCAGCTCAAAAAATCAGTAGGAATTGACTGGTTTTGGGGTGGATTCGGTGCAGCCTACGCGGCTTTCTGTCTTGCCGTCCAACCTGCGTTTGAACGGCTGGGCTCTGATCTATGCGTTCATTTGAATTTTTGCCACCTAGGCAATGGTAATGGCTGCCCCAGGAAGTGGATGGACGGTTTGGATTGTCCATTTGGACACTAGGTGGGCCCCACAACCGACGACCGCGGTTCGGTTCCGCGGACGCTGCAGCGGCGAGAGAGAGAGACGGGTCAGCGGCTCGTTGACCGTCCTGGCGGTGCGGTGCGCAGCCGGTGAAAACGTGCAGTGTGCACACTCCTCATACACAGGGCCCACCGTGATGTTTATGAGAAATCTACACCATCCATCCTCTTTATCATGGTAATTTAGCCGTCAATACCAAGGTTGAGGCAGTTCCAAATATCAGGTGGGCCCCAAATTGGAGATTAATAGGCTGATCTGTCTGTTGGACCACTTCCCGAGATCTTCAATGGCTGAAATTTAATATGTACGGTTAATTTACGGCCCTCATCTCATGTATGAAGTTTCGAACTGATCGGATAGCGGGAACCATGTGATCTTGCATTCTGGACCCTTTTCGGGCCCCTTTGGCTTGCTTTCTTCAGATCTCAGGCACCAATAAAGAAAAGAAATAACTTTGATGAAATCTTGGCTGGAGACTTTGGATCATGAAGTCCATGCCTTTAACATCAATTTTCAATTAACGCTCCTGACTTCATCCTGTAACAAAAATACAATTAAAATACTCCATTAAGCATTATCATATACGTAAAATATGGTAATGATTAGGGTCTAATATGCAATATTCGACCCTGATCACCTAATAGCTCATTTATTTGGATTTATTTCTTGAGCTAACCGATTTGAGTTTATATCATGTCAAATTTTGATAGCCTTTTAATTACTAGGCCACCACTATTCGATGGCTCTAATTATGCCTATTGGAAAGCTAGGATGAGATTTTTTTTGAGATCTATCGATGAAAATGTGTGGCAATCCACAGTGACTAGGTGGAACCCACCTACCATTGAAGTTCTAGGCATTGATGATATTAAAACTCTTAAGGTTGCATCTTATAATACTTGGACCACTCCTCAGAAAAATGAGGAAAGTGCCAATGCCAAGGCTTTAAATGCAATTACTTGCATACTATCACCAAATGAATTCAAAAGGATTATATCTTGTGATACTGCAAAACAAGCCTGACATATCTTAGAAATGACATACGAGGGTACGACTACTGTCAAGAAATCTAAACTTCAAATCCTCACTACTAGGTTTGAGGAAATACGTATGGAAGAAAGTGAAACATTCATGGACTTCTATACTAAGTTAATTGACATAGTCAACTCAATGTGAGGTCTTGGAGATAGCATCCCCAAAAGTAAAGTCTATTTAAAGATACTGCACTCATTACCTGAAAGGTTCAATTCAAAAGTCACTGCCATTTAGAAACTTCGTAATGCGGATAACATGCAGGTTGAAGAACTTGTTGGTTCTTTACAAACCTACGAGTTAAATTTTAAGGCTCCTAAAGGTAAATTCATAGCCCTAAAATCTTATAAAGGTATTTCTCATAATTCTAATAATTTTGATTGCGAAAATTCAGAGGATGATATGACACTTTTAGCCAAGAAGTTTTATAAATTTTTCAAAAGCAAAAAAAGAGTTGATTTTCAAAAACCCTCTGAGAAGAAAAAGGGTAGATCTAAAACTTGAAAATCACTTAAAGACAGCCAATGTTTCAACTCTCACGAATACGGGCAATTGGCAAATAAATGTCCAAAGAAGGACAAACCTAAAAGGAAAGGTATATTGGCTACATGGGATGAATCATCCTACTCTGAAGCTGCTTCTGAGTCAGATGATTCTGATTCTGAGTCTACTGATGAGGTTAAGGCCTTAATGACTCTAGCTAGAGTCACTTCCTCAAAAAGTTGTGATTTAACTTACGATGACAATCTGAGAAGTGATCCTCAAAATGATGAAAATTTACAATATGCCTACAATGCCCTATACAGTGAGAGTTGCAATATAGCTGTAAAATTAAAACTTCAAAAAGAAAAGTTTTTAAAACTAAAAGAAAATTTTGATACTCTAGTTTTAGAAAAATAGCATCTATCTGATTGTTTTCAAAAATCCAAGTGCGATTTAGATTTTAAAACATCTCAAATTGAAAATCTAAAATCAGAGAATGATAATCTAAAATTAGAAGTCTCTTCTCTCTTGAGTTTAAAGGATACTTGGAGGTATGCCCAGGGTGATCCTAAACTAGAAAGACTCCTAACCAGATATAAGAAATGTGGCGATCGATCTGGTTTAAGCTACGATAAAAATACCCCTCCTAAAAGTAAGCCTCCTCCTCCTAAGTTTATTAAAGAGGAATCCTCTAACTCAAAAGGGAAAAGTCTAAATCAAAATAATTTTCAAAATACTAAAATTTTTCATACTAGGAAATCTAAAAGCAATCATATCAACTATAGAAATCAGAATCATAATCCTTTGGTTGAAAAAATTGTGAATCTACTTAAGGAGCTTTTAAAATCCAACTCGAATGATAGAATATATAATAAGTATAAGTATCAAAAAACCAACAATGTTCCAAAACCCAAAACCGTAATGAAATGGGTCCCTAAAGTTACTTGTTTGGTTGCTCACACTGCTTTTAAGGCTTCAAGTCAATCACAAAGTGGTACCTAGACAATGGATGCTCTAGACATATGACAGGTGACAAAGAATTGTTCACCAATCTCAAAGATAATCAGTCACTTTCGGTGATGGTAGCAATTGCAGAATTATTGGCCAAGGTAAAGTTCAACTCTTTAATCTTCCACCATTTGAGAATATCTTATTTGTAGAAGGTCTTTAGCATAATCTCTTAAGTATATCGCAAATCTGTAATAATAAACATAGCGTCAAATTCAACAATCAAGGGTGTGAAATTTCTAATGAGAATGGTTCTGTGATATTGACTGGTCGCAGAACTTCTGAAAACTGTTATATTGTCAGTAACTTAAGCTTGTCTAAGTTATCGTGCTACATGATCCAAACCAATGAATCCAATCTATGGCATAAATGCCTAGGACATGTACACTATCGTAATCTCTATAAACTGAGCAAAAGTAAAATAATACGTGGTCTACCCAAGTTAAAGAAAATGGATAAAATCTGTGGCGAATATCAGATTGGAAAACAAACTAGAAGTGCTCACAAGAAAGTGAACTCTAGTGCCACATCCAAACCTCTTGAGCTCCTCCACATGGATCTAGTTGGACCTACTAGAACGGAGAGTCGATGAAGTAAAAAATATATTCTGGTAATAGTAGATGATTTTACCAGGTTTACATGGATAGTTTTCATGAGAGAGAAATATGAAACTCTCGATGAATTAAAAAGGATACTCAAACGTATTCAAATTGAGAAGGAATCACCAGTTATTAAAATACAAAGTGATCATGGTTCCGAATTTGATAATAGCAGCTTTGAGAAGTTCTATAGCAATCACGGGATATCACATGAATTTTCTGCTCCTAAGATACCTCAACAGAATGGGTTTGTTGAAAGAAAAAATCGTGTACTTCAAGAGATGGCTAATGTTATGTTAAATAGCATGAAACTTCCTAAAAATCTTTAGGCTGAAGCTGTTAACATTGCTTGTTATATTTTTAATCGTGTATATATTAGAAAATCGAATAATAAGACTGCATATGAATTGTAGTTCAATAAGAAACCAACAGTCAAATATTTTCGAGTGTTTGGTAGTAAATGCTATATTCTACGTGACCGGAAAAATTTGAAAAAATTCGACACTAAAGTAACGAAGGTATTTTTTTAGGATATGCTCTAAACAGTCGAGCATATGGTGTTCTCAATAAGAGGACCGGTGTAATTCAGGAATCCATTAATGTTGTCATAGATGATCATCTGAATACATCTACCTCTAGTTCAGAAGATGATGAAGTCTCATTAATTGATAAACCAGACTCTTCATCTAGTCAAAATAATGACACTGAACTACGATTAGTTAAAGACCATCCAACTGATCAAATACTTGGGAATCCTCTCACTAGTGTGTGCACTCGTAAACAACTTGAAAACATATATAACTAGTGTGCTTCACTTCCCAAATTGAGCTGGTCAATGTAAAAGAAGCACTTGCTGATGAAAACTAGATTATAGCTATGCAAGATGAACTTAATCAATTTGTTCAAAATGATGTATGGCATTTGGTTCCTAGACCTGATGATAAACATATAATTGGAACCAAGTGGATCTTTAAAAATAAGTCTGATGAATTAGGTAACATTATAAGAAATAAGGCAAGATTGGTTGTACAAGGGTACACTCAAATAGAAGACATCAATTATGATGAGACCTTTGCCCCAGTAGCTTGTCTTGAATCTATCAGACTGTTCATATCCATTGCTTGTTATAAGAATTTTAAAATCTATCAAATGGATGTCAAGAGTGCATTCTTGAACGGTGATCTGCATGAGGAAGTATATGTAGAACAACCTAAGGATTTTGAAGACCCTAAACATTTTTACCCTTTTTTCATTTGACTCTATGGTTTAAAATAAGCTTCCAGGGCATGGTACGAAAAGTTGACTAAGTTTCTATTAAGTCATAACTTTGTAATGAAGAGTGTTGATAAGACACTGTTTGTAAAGAAATACAATGATCACATTTTGATAGTGCAGATATATGTTGATGATATTATCTATGGATCTACTTATGCTAACATGTCTGTTGAGTTTGTAGAATTAATGAAGTCCAAGTTTGAAATGAGCATGGTAGGAGAATTGAACTATTTTCTATGTCTGCAAGTGAAACAGCTTGCTGATGGGATATTTATCTCTCAAACCAAGTATGCTCTAAATTTGGTGAAAAAATTTGGATTTAAGAGCAGTAAGAACTTCGATACTCCTATGAGTATGAAACTTAAACTCTCTAAGGATTCAACAGGTAAAAGTGATCCTAAGTTGTATTGCAGTATAATAGGTAGTTTACTTTATTTAACTGCGAGCCTACCTGATATTGCTTTTAGCGTAGGAATTTGTGCTAGATATTAATCGGACCCTAAAGAGTCACACTTGATTGCTGTTAAGTGCATTTTGCGATATGTTACTACTTCAGCTAATCTTGGTCTCTACTATTCACATGATATTAGTGTGCAATTAACTGGTTACACAGATGCTGATTGGGCTGGTAACATTGATGATCGTAAATCGACCAGCAATGGTTGTTTATATGTCGGGAACTGTTTGGTTTCTTGGCTAAGTAAGAAACAAAGTTCCATATCGCTCTCCATAGGTGAGGCTGAATATATTACTGCTGGTAATCCATGCACTCAGCTTATGTGGATGAAGAGAATGCTAAGTGATTACAGAATTGCGCAAAAATCTATGGTTTTATATTGTGACAATTCAAGCATAATTAATATTTCTAAAAATCCAATTCAGCATTCATGAACCAAGCATATTGACATTAGATATTATTATATTCGTGAATTGGTGGAAGAAAAGATAATTTCATTGGAATATATTCAGACCGAGAATTAACTTGCAGACATATTCACAAAATTGCTCGACAAAAACAGGTTTGTAAAATTGAAATTTGATTTTGGTATGTGCAATATGAACTGATGATTTGTGCCTCTTTGTATCATAATGTATATATTTATTATTTTGATTTTTTTTTTTAAATTCAAAGAGATGCAAATTGCAAATCTTCAGTGGTGCATGACCAGTTCGAGTACACACTCGACCAGTCGTGGCTCGACTAGTCGAGTATGTACACGACCAGTCGTGGATCTCGGGTTTTGCCTTTTATTTGGGAAAAAATACATTTTTCTTCACTTGGTTCTTTTTCTACAACAAGCCCTACCACGAATGGTTGAACCCATCTTCGATTCCTCTGTGATTAGTACATCATTTTCAATTTCCTTGTAGATTTGAGTTCTTTGCACTTCCATTTCCTTATTTGTTTTGTTTATTTCAAGGTTTATGATGGTTTGTTAGATTTTCTAGCTAAAAATCTGATTTACTTGAAATCCTTCTTTTCTCTTTTGTAATCCTTGTATTCCTTGTTTTTTTGTTGCAATGGAGAGTAGAAATAAGAAAAAAGGATCTCGTGGTCCCTATTCTTCTCGTTCCGCTTCTATCACGGTGCGCCATCTTCGGTCACTCGAAGAAGATCCCGAGTATGTGAGGGATATTCACTTACGCAACGTGATAGTTGAACAGATAGTTAACACTGATCATTTGACACCTTTTGTTATTATTTCACTCCTTCAATCTATAGGACGGGATAACATTTTACATTGGGCGGTTTGGCATACCGTTCCATTGCGCAGGCTATGTATACTTGTATAACTGACTTCTTTTCTGATAATCTAACGTTTACAATTACAACCAGAGAAGGTCCAATTGATGTGCACCGTCACTTAATTTCTGGATTAATGAACCTTCCAGTTAATGATGACGGTATTCTCATTCATACTCTTGTAGCAAAACCGTCTGAATTTGAGAAAAGATTGCTCACTAGAGTTTTATGCAACATGAATGCAGAATGGAGTTCTAGGAATGCGCTCGCTTCGAAGTTTATGTTACCCAGATACAGGGTTCTTTATCGAATTTTCATTTCTAATGTCTATCCTAGGTCTGGTAACAAGACTGAGCTCACTACTTTCATGGCTCGTATTCTTCATTCTATTGTTACTGGTGTCTTTATTTATCTTCCATCTCTTATCTGTTACATCATTATTCAATTTCGTCTCCATCTAGGTCATAGTGATATACCTTTTGCTTATCTTATGACTGTCTTAGCCACCCATAGTCTTGTTGCTATCCCTGTTGGAGAAGCTTCGATTAACCATCTACCATTCAACAACTCGAACATAAATAAGATGAATTTGAGGTTGACTCCAAGCCAAGTTGATGTAGTTGCTGGAGGAGCAGCTGAAACAACTGAAGAGGAGGATGCTTTGCCTCTAGATGGTGTTAACATGGATGTCATATTTGATGAGATTGAGTTTGACTCTGCGGCTGATCCTAATTATCAGCCTTCTGACTTTGATGCGTGTTTGCGATCTCTTAAGGAGAAGGTAGAGGGTATGCATGTGTCCTAAGAAACTCAGTTTAAATACATGCACAAATATCTTAGGCGCATTAATAAGGGACTACATCAAATAGATCCTTCCATACCTGCTCCTTCCTCTGATTCAGATTAGTGTTGAATTTCTGATTTGTAATAACTTTTATACTTGGATTTCTATTGACTCTATTTGCTTGGACATGTTTTATTGGTTATCTTGAACTTACTTCTTACTCTCATTACTCATTACTCTTATTCTACTATTATATTTCCATAATCATTTTTAGGTTCTTTCGTTTGTCATATTGTGACAAAAAGGGAGAGAATTTGTGTTGACATGTCTATATAATGATATTGGATTCTATGGAGTAATGTATTATGGGGGAGTATTAGTTTGCTATTTTTTTAACTGATGCATGATTCATTATTGTGCATATATGGTGCATGATTCTTTACTATGCGTATTATGCATAATTTTATTTATTTGGTTTTGTCACAAATTTGACAAAGGGGGAGATTGTAAATGCTATCTCATCTAGCTCGTAGGTTTGTCAAATTTTGTAGTGCCAAAACCTCTTGGAATTTGTATCTTGTGTAACTGTTACTGTAAGATCAACTTCATGTCATCCTTGCCTACATTCAAGTACAAGATCAAGAGACTCAAGAACAACATCAAGAAGTTCAAGTACAAGATTAAGAAGTTCGAATATAAGCTCAAGAAGTTCAAGTACAAGATCAAAAGACTCAAGAACAACATCAGGAAGTTCAAGTAAAAGATCAAGAGACTCAAGAACAACATCAAAAAGTTCAAGTACTAGATCAAGTCTTCAAGCTTCAACTATATCAAGAAAATGATATGTGATGATTCAATCTCACAAATAAGGTTTGTTTGACCCTAGATTGACCTTAGGATAGGTCATATAATTTACATTTATATCATAGGTCATTTGATAATTTTATAGGTCATTTTTCGACCAGTCCTAGTCATGGTTCGACTAGTCCAGACACTGGCTCGACCATTTTAAGAATTTTCTTGACCAGTCCAAGGTTTGTTGTGAATATTCAGAATTTCTGTTGGACCCTCGACCAGTCCTGGAGACTGCTAAACCAGTCGAGTAAACAGTGCTCGACCAGTTGAGCAGGCTCGACTCAAAGTTCAGCAACATTTTTAGGTTCCACTCAATCAGTCGAGCAGGCCACTCGACCAGTCGAGCAAGCCACTTGACTGGTCGAGTAGCGATCTTATCTTATCGCGTTAGAAATTTTGAAATGCTGTTGGTCCTTTGACTAGTCGAGCTGACCACTAGGCCGTCGAGTGAACAATATTTTTGCCTATAAATTGAGGACGATTTTTAGAGTTTTTCAATTCATCAAAAGATATTCAAGTCACAACTCTGAGAAACTTGTCCCTATATTTGAGCAGCTAAATGGTTAGTATTTAAGATTCTTTTAATAACTTTTTGCATTTGATTTTGTGATCGCTATTCAATTCTATTACTTTTGAAAAGGGAATATTGATTTTACCATTGTTGAGATCAAAATGAAATCAAGCTAGCCTAGGTTGATTTATTCTAAAAATCATTTAAACCTAAGAACCCTTTCATATGTGAGATTGGACATTGAACATCTACATCGAACTAGTTCTACCAAGCTTCATCAGAAGAAGAATATTCAAATAACTACATCTCAATTTTTTGTATTTGGTTTGTAAGATTATCAGAAAATCTTTCATTTTTGGTTTTGACTGAGATAGCGAGAAAATCTCAGTGAGTGGGGTTTTTAATTATGGTAGCCCTTTGAAAACACAATTGTGAAGGTTTTGGGTGAACCTTGGAAAACCTATTTCATAGTGAAAGCCAATATCCCGTGGGTGAGGATATTGAGAGTGGAGTAGTTGTGTGGCTATTTTCTAACAGTTGGTGTACACACAAGTGAACCACTATAATTGCTGGAGTTATGGTGATTGTTTATTATTGTGCATTTGTGGTGAATCATTGTAATTTATTTTCTGCACATGTGGTGAATGTTGTAATAGCAGTAGATATTTATTTCTATTTTATTCTTTATTCCTCTGTATTGGTTTGGGACTTTGATACACAGACTGTTCTAGAAATCTGGTTGTACTACCATAAGCCATTAGTTTTTGGTGTAAGGTTGTCCTTGGAACATCTGTATCAACCTCTGAATACTTGTGCATTTGAGGTTGCTATTTATTTATTCTGTTTGGTATTGATAAGTGTTATCTTGTTCTACTTTATCACACCCCAAACTTGGAAACCGGGCTCACAAAATTTTCGATCGCCGAATCCAATGCTGACAGCCTCCGTAGTACCCCATTCTCAGCTCCCAGTGCACATGCGCCGAATTCCGATCCTGGGATCCTACAAGGAGGATTTTCCAACGTGCATTTGTCTCATAAGAAGCATAACCACAAGTATACCAAAATCACAAGAACAACATCATCATCACATATCCACTAATATAAACATTTGAATATAATGCTGAAAGGGAAATACATATGTCAAAAATCAAAGCTCCAGAAATCCACTGCACGCTCCAAGCTCAATGCTGCTGCAACCTAACGCCACCTTCAAAACTACTACTCCTTCCGCACTAGGGCAATCTAGCTCCAAGGAGAAAGAATCAATGGTTGAGATTGGATTTTAGAGGTTGGATGATGAGGTATGAAGCTTCATAGTGGGTGAAAAAATTGAGGAAAGCTTGGACGTGAGTTGCTCTCATGGAGCTTGGGAGAAATGAGAGAGAAATGAGGAAGAGAGAGAGAGGTGATAGGTGAGAGATGTGAGTGATGGATAGGTGTACTTAATGGGTTGGGAGAGAGTGTGTTAACTTTAGGGGTTGCTTGGGGATGGGTGTTTGTACTTGACATGATGGGATGAAGTACTTGACACTTGATGCAATCGATGGGACATTCTCTTGGGATTGCAATGCGCGGCGTTTCCCTCGAAATGAACACGGGCCCACATCTCCTGGCTCGGGTATCGTCTTGGCGCATGAGATGCGGCATCGAAATCGCAGTGATGGCATGGTCGCAGGGGTACAAGTCTTGGGTTGAGTCGACTCGGGTTGACGGCATATGACGCAGGGTCACGCGCAAATACCAGTTAAGGGTCGAAGGTTGCCGAAATTCGACTGGGAAGATCACGGAAGTCTATGGAATGGTACGGGTTGGGATACGGGTCTTATAGCTCTCCCCTCCTAATAAAAATTTCATCCTCAAAATTTAAAACACACTACAACCAATATAGAGCTCACCAAGGAAGGGGCTACCTATCGCAAAACATATCAACATAATCGATCACTTAAGAGATGGGGATAATGCCCACGAACCTTAGGCTCTTGTTCCCAAGACGCCTCATCAACACTATGGTGACCCTACTAATCTTCAGATCCAGAATCAGAAATGATAAAAAATGGAATACTATGCAGCCTCACAAATTCAACGGCAAGGACCTATATCAGAAAATCTCTAAGTTATTCGAACTCGGGGATCTAACCATTCTAAGTTCTCAACAATCATAGAGTGTAGGGTACCTATCAGCAGATATGTAATGTTATCTTTAGGTATTCCCAAGTTATGCTCTAATACTAACTTCTGTCACGCCCCAAACTCGAAAATCGGGCTCACAAAATTCCCGATCGCCGAATCTGGTGCCGACAGCCTCCGTAGTACCCCATTCTTAGATCCCAATGTGCATGCGCCGAATTCCGATCCTGGGATCCTACAAGGAGGATTTTTCAACGTGCATTTGTCTCATAAGAAGCATAACCACAAGTGTACCAACATGACAAGAACAACATCATCATCACATATCCACTAATATAAACATTTGAATACAATGCTGAAAGGGAAATGCATATGTCAATAATCAAAGCTCCAGAAATCCACTACACGCTCCAAGTTCAACGCTGCTGCAACCTAACGCCACCTTCAAAACTACTACTCCTTCTTCCACACTAGGGCAATCTAGCACTAAGGAGAAAAAATCAATGGTTGAGATTGGATTTTAAAGGTTGGATGATGGGGTATAAAGCTTCATGGTGGGTGGAAAAATGAAGGAAAACTTGGACGTGAGTTGCTCTCATGGAGCTTGGGAGAAATGAGAGATATGAGGAAGAGAGTGAGAGGTGATAAGTGAGAGATGTGAGTGATGGATAGGTGTACTTGATGGGTGGAGAGAGAGAGTGTGTTGACTTTAGGGGTTGCTTGGGGATGGGTGTTTGTACTTGACATGATAGGATGGAGTACTTGACACTTGATGCAATTGATGGGACATTCTCTTGGGATTGCAACGCGCGGCGTTTCCCTCGAAATGAACACGGGCCTACATCTCCTGGCTTGGGTATCGTCTTGGTGCATAAGAAGCGGCATTGGAACTGCGGTGACGGCGCGATCATAGGGTTACAAGTCTTGGGTTGAGTCGACTCGGGTTGACGGCATGTGATGCAGGGTCACGCGCAAATACCAGTTAAGGGTCGAAGGTTGCCGAAATTTGACCGGAAAGATCGCGGAAGTCTACGAAACGGTACGGGTTAGGATATGGGTCTTACATAGTTCTTTCTTAATTTTGCATTTAAATTTTAATTTCGCATAGTCTTATTCCCCCCCCCCCTCTAGGACTTTTAGCTCGGCCTTTTTAACGTACCGCTCACGCAGTCACTAGGGTACAAGTCTCGGGGTATTGCAGTATTAAAATAGGGTAACGATCAAAACTTGTCAATTTTTTCCGCTGGGAATGTGTCAGCGCCGAAAACAAAGCATACAGAGGGCTAATTAGGGTACGGGCCTTACACATGGACTACAAGTTGCGCTGAGAACGAGTTACGCTGGGGGTAAGTTGCGCAGAAGCATGAGTGGCGTGGTCATAGTTGCGCCGACCCGTGCTACTCTCTTCAGAGACTGTTGGATTGGAGATGTGAAGTGGGGTCCACAGCACGAGATTCGAGGGCCCACATGTGTGGAAGCCTATAAATACCCCCTACCTCCTTCATTTGAATGATCAGATTTCTAGAAGATCAGTACCTCTGACAGGTATTGGAGAGAGAAGAGGGAAAGGGAAGAAGGTAGGGGGTCAAATAACTGCATCTATAAATCCTCGACCCGTGCAACTCATGGAGGAGTTGCATAGGTACTCTATGAGGTAACACCATGTTGATTTTTTTCAAAAGTTCTCAAGTCATTTCAAATATTTCAGGGGTTCTGGCACTCCTTTATCATATTAATGAAGGAAGAAGTGCAAGGAAGACCCGCATAACTCATCTCTGATGGAGATATGACTGATATGAGCCAGAATGCTGCCAAAATTTAGATTTGAATCTATTTCAACACTTGTATTTTTGTTATATAAATTCTATCTCAGAATCAAAGGATCAAAAGGATGTAATGAACTCAGAATGAATAAATTTGATGATTATTCTCTCTATTCTTTCCCCATGTCATTATTGAGTAAGATAATTCCCATGAATTAATTAATGCTTTTTGTTTCTGGTCGAAATAGATACTTAGATCAACGAAGAGGAATTAAAAAATCTTAACAAAGAGTTGTGAAACAAAATCTCCAAGTTGAACTTAAGAACGAATTCTTTTGATGAGGGGGAGACTGATGTAGCTGCCTTGGGTGTGGGGCCTAACAATTGACTTGGGCCCCACCCTAATTAAACCCCCTCCCTAAAGTCTCTCTCTCTCTCTCTCTCTGTGCATCTCAACGACCATCTCCCTCTCTCATTCTCTCTTCTCTGTAACCCCCTAGATTTTTGCCACTCGAGTACAATGCCCTTATATCAGAAACCTGAGTATCACACTCGGAAACAATCACGTGTAGGTGAGTTCCCACATGTCCATATAATCAGGTTAACATTCAACCATGATCAATAATCAGAGTATCCTTTAATTAGTGACATTAAAAGACAAGCAGAGATAACTAAACATAGAAATATATGATGAATATAGAAAAGGTACAAATCTGAAAGGAGTGTCCACCCATATGGGGACTATACAAACCATAATATATCCAATATGTATAAGATACACAACTACCAAAAGGAGCTACTAGGGCACCCCCAATGCACCAACCTCCGGTCCTCTTAAATCTTCTATGCATGTCGAAAGGAAGACTGATTAGATCAAAATATCATATATTTATCCTCTCAGTTGCATTAGTTTCCATGCATTCAAGTGTTAAATTGATAAACTAACATATGTTTTGTACATGTGAGGGAGTTTGGAAGACAAATGTGAAATCATACTTAAGAATGAAGTATTAAAGCTCAAAAGACTAATCAAGTGAAGATTTCGATGTTTGGAAGCCATTATTGAAAAATTCACATGCCAAAGATCCAAGAAAACCAAGTACAAAGGATTGAGAAAAAACTAAAAAAATCACAAAGTTCATTAATAGAAATAACAAACTATTTGGTCCCACCTGAGGTTGGTTTGATCCAACTAAATGTTCTCAGAATAGTCCAGCAAGAAGTTGTGATTTTTAAAGTTAATTTGATTCGACACTTAAGTCCGACTAAAGTTAGGTTCAGTGTCATTAAAGGAGGGTTTAGTCTGACTTGAGGGAGACATGGACTTTATAAAATTTTTTAGAAAATTTGGATGCAACCGTGAAGAAAATTCAGTTCGACCAAAGTGATGTTCCTATGATCGAAGGCTACAATTGGTGCGATCGAGGTGTAACAAAGTACAAATTTTTTAAGTCGGTTCAAAGTCGGTGTGAATCAAGTCAATTTAAGGAGGTGTTTTAGGCTATTTTAGGTATGAATTAGAGCTTAGGAGAGAGACCAATAAGTAGCAGATTTTGTTTGGAATCAACATTTCTTTTCAATCATTTGGTTCTAAATTTTTTTCTAGTTTTTGTAACGCCCCAAAAATCGGGGGTCGAGTAAAGCTCAACTCCCTAGTTCCAACATGTCACTTATGCAACATAGATAATGATGTTTAAATGTTGTCCATATTAGCGCATTAAACATGAGTGGGGTTACACTAAAATAACATATCAGACTCCAGAGATAATCAAACTAAGCGAGCGGAAGACTGAAATATATGTATTGAGATAAGTAAGCGGTTATCTGCCTCCCGAGTATGATAATGTCATAGGGTTGAATACATATATGTATGATTCCAAATTTTATAAAATATAAAAGTGTAACTATCCAACTAATCGATGTAACCATATAATCCCGTCGAATTAGAACAAGGTCTACGAAGACTTGCCTGATAGCTGAACATAGGAGAATTCCTCCTCCTCGTCCATGACGTCCATTTCAAATGCATAGATTCCGTCATTACCTGCATCTACAACAGAGTCTAGTTGGTATTTTAAAACACCATCCTAGGTAGGAATGAGTAGCTAATTCAGAGGAACTATAAAGCAAAGGTTAACATGTTATCAATTCAGTCAAGCAGTAATGATAAAACAATACAACAATCATATCTTAAGTACTCTTGTTAATGTAGGAATGATATGCGTAATGATGCATGCCCTCTCCTACACTCCCTCAGCGACACCATCTAATGGTCGTGCATGGCAACTCCCACCGTGCACTTCCTTACCAAAGCATATGCAGTGCGGTGCATGATAGTGTTAGCCAAGTACTTAGTTAGGCTTATTCATACAACAGATTCAGAAAGTTAAGGTACCTCCCTTTATATCATTTACCTAAGCGATGATCCATCTAGGGTCGTCAATCCTATTTAATCGCATACGATAGGCTAGTTGTAGGGCATCACCCCTAATGAAAACATTGGATAGGTAAGTTCAATTGATTATACTCGAGGTCACTCCACCAATGCCCTACCAACTGGAGCGCTATTTTCGAAGGGGGTCCGGATCAGACAGTACGCCCCAACCCACGCTGGGACCACAACCAGGCTATGCTAGTGTAGGCCAACAACTAGAATACAATGTCCCATACCACCGTTTTCGGCTCACGAGTTTTGGTTGCTCACTAGTCACTATGGGGAGGCTCGTCACCCCAGTGTAGGCTGATAGATCGACCACGGTGTCCCATACCACCATGCCTGGCTCATGAGTCTTAGCGGATCATAGTACCATGGTTGAACGGGCTTTACATTGGTAAGTGGTATCTTAGATTCAAGTAGTAGTGTCTATACATGGTAACCACACAATAGGCCAATCGGGTTATTTAACAAGTTTAATTGGTATGAGCACACGCTAAATTAATCGACATGAAGTACATAAGCACTCCACGTGGCCTAACCACTGTCGATAATCGTCGTGCGACTCGGATTCACCAAACATATCAAATGTAGCGAGACTAATTCGGCCACACAATCAGGAGCTATTACCGGTTGCTTGGACTAGGTGGTAGTCCCAAACATTCTCAAACGCAGCACATGGATATATGTGATATTCATAACGACATTTAACCGACAAGTTAAATATAAATCCCATATGAGCATTTTATCAAACACATTGAACATATTGTTATACATATGCATTTCAACCATAAAGCACGCAGTAGCAATTTACAATACATGAGAAAACTATTCATATGACTAAGGAGACTAAGAATCCTATCTTAATACACTTAATAAGTACATTCCATTCACCAAATCTCATTCAGACATTTTAACAAACACTTAGACTACATAATACTATATACATGAACTAATCTAGTTATAACATATATTATGACAAATCCTTTCAGAAGGGAGTTGTCACACATACAACGAACATGTATTCTAGGTTAATAGGCATGGCCAACATAAATCATAATTTCACTTTCATTCAAACATTTCAACAAACAGTTAGAATGCATTTTATATTCACATATTTCACACATGTATAGTTTATCAAACAAAACGTTGTAACTAATATCATATGGCAGCAATCAAGTCAAGCATAAATCATTGCTAACATTGAAAGCCTTGAAAACCATAATGTAAATATTTATAGTCCGCACCTTTCGTCGGATAACTCGTTTCAAATTTGGTTCGAATCCTACGTTCCCGTATACAGAACAACGGCTCCTAAATCATGAAATGGGTTAGCTATTTCGTTGATTCCTCTATTGGATTCCTAAAACAAGATTATGGTTAGGATTTGTTACCCAAATCGAAGTTAGAACGGTTCATGTAGCGATGGTGGGGAGGCGATTCGGTACGTTGAGTAGTGGAAGTGAATCCCAGCAACGATCTCCTAATCTCACCCTCTTCTCCTCACTCTTTTCTCTCCTTTTCTCTCTTCTCTCTCCTAAGGTTTGGAGAAATTCGTATGAGGGAGAGACGGGGTGGTTTAAGGGCCTTATATAGGCTCAGAACAGATGTCAATGGCCCCAGGGCCATGGTATACTTGGGTTACAGTCAAAAGGCATCTGTTTCAGGAAAATAAGACCCCTAGGAAGGTCCATGTCTCACATACGTTACAGGGTGAGTTCCTTGATGATGGATCTACGCTAGGACTGTGTTTATGGTGCGATCTGACAAATAGATCGGCCGTAAAGGACCCGTATCAGATCAACGGTCATCGTTACTCGATCAGGGCCACAAGTATACCAATAAGTGCAGGAAAATTTTCCTGATCCATGGGTGTATTTGGGTTAGAGAATGACAGTTCAAAGTCTTCAATTTTGTCTGCAAACGAATGTCCCAAATCACTTAAGTTCCGGTTCACTTTCTAAAGATATTCACATTTCTCACACACTTCACTCAAGGCTCAAGTTGTACGTTTCTGGATACTATTTGGGCTTAATTCACATGATGGTTGTCAATCCCAATAAGGCGGTCAAAACCCTTTAGTTTCACGGTAATCGGACTTTCAACGCGTTGTCCAGGTCCAATACGGAGTTTCAATGTGCTCCCGAGAGCAACTGGGTTTTGAGATTGTTCCCAAGTTTATAAGTAATTTTGAGTTAGTGATTTTAATGGTTTTGGGTCTTGTAGTTTGTATAGAAAGTGGTTCAAGCTAAATTCATCAATTGTTTAGTTTAGTACTTAACTAAATTCCGCCCTAATTGCGACAGAATAAGGTCTAGGGTAGTTCTATGCCCCTTTTTGGCAATTTTAGTTAGTATATTATTTTAATTATTTTTTAGTAGTTTGTTATAAAGTCTACTTTATCTTTACCAAATTTCATTAGATTTCATATTGTAAAAAAATTCTAAAAATTTTGGAAGTAGCAGCTATGCGAACTAATAATTTTTAGATAGTTGTCACATTAACCTAGATTCAACTATATTAAGATTTTTATTATATTTTTTACTTATTTTTATATGAAACTAGACTTATGAATCTTCAATATGGCTTTTGAATCACCTAAATCGGAGTTATAACGAGGGAGATATGACTTTTTGAAGTTGGTTGAAACCCGCACCTAGGGTCCACCGAATTTTCGGTACACGGGCGATGCATCGTGGTC
The DNA here is from genome assembly GCF_029962835.1 of Magnolia sinica. Lineage (NCBI taxonomy): Eukaryota > Viridiplantae > Streptophyta > Magnoliopsida > Magnoliales > Magnoliaceae > Magnolia > Magnolia sinica. The sequence goes on from NC_080580.1 coordinate 47,940,184, forward strand.
GGCGCGATGGCGCCGCGCTTGCCTGGTGGTGGTTCTGCCACTCATTTTCTTGAAATGGGCGTATCTTCTACTCTGGAATGAGTTATATGATATGCAATATATGAATTTGGAGTAGGAGAAGCTGATCTATCTAAATAACCTATTTATTTTGTGAGATTTTATAAGGTTAATGGTCAAAAACTTATTTTATTTATATATTCACTATTTATAGTAAATTTTAGTTTTATTAATATTCTCCATCATTTAAACTTTAGGATTAGTATCTAATATAAAATTAATTAGAAAATTTTGAAGAATAAGGTGGTGAAAGGTGAGATTTTTGAAGGAAATTAATTGAAAGGGGATTTGAGGCTTTGGGATTATGTTTTGAGAAGTTGATAAGGTGTTATGATAGACCCATTGCCCAAGGACGTCCATCTCCAAGTTGGCAAAAAGTTCGGGACGTTACAGTTTTTCTTTTGTTTTTGTTTAAGAACTTATTCATGTTTGGCTAATCTCTTAGCTAAGGTTAATGGATGAACATCTTGATGGATATTTAATCTTTAATTCATTTTCAAAGAAAGTTTTAGATCATTTATGTTGAATTGTGATCAGATGTGATTGACTTCTTAGATTAGGGAAGGAATCAATCTGTACACTTAATTGATCTATTGTTGCCTGTAGTTACATTGGATGCTTTCAATTCCCTGCAATGTAATTTCCCAGATCTTTATGAGAGATCAGGCCTATCTTGATTCTAATATATGTTGGATGTTTAAATGTAAGATTACTATGATATCTTCTGATTAGAACAGATTATAATCTAGTTCTAATTGAGTCATCAACTCGAGAATATGAATTAAGTTTGAATTCCATTGATTGGGGATTCTTAGATCCTTCATCGTTTTTATTGATTATTTTTTAACCCTTCTACTTCGCTGATTAAAAACCTAGACAAACATGATTAGTTCTAGGTGTGTTCTCACCAAAGTCCTTGTGGATCGACCTTAGTCTCATCGAGTTATTACTACATTGTAGCTTTGCACTTAGGGTTGTGAACCCTTGGGTTCGATCAAGTTTTTTGGCATTGGTTTATAGTTCTAACCTATAGCTTAATTTTTAGGGTTTTATTTTGAATTGTTACATTAGGTTTTTCGCTAAATTTTTATTTTATAGATACTAACAGTTTTTTGTTTCAGTTTTGTAGAATTCTCTAACCCTAGTTCTTTTAAATTTGTAACCTTGTTTCTCACTTCTACCAATTGCTTTCTAAATCTCTTTATTGCTTTCTAGTTAGTTTAATTGCATTATAATAGTTTTTTAATTGTAGGATTCAATTCATAGGATTAGAACTTAGATTCCCGTGGTTGGTTCATGCCTAAGTGGGTAAGGGACCATACATAGTGACTTCTAAGCGAAGAGGTTTAATCGACAGGCTTTCCATCCATCGTCATGCTAGATAATATCTGAGTACACCTAAATAATCTTAAGTCATGGCTGTAAATGCTCCAAATATGCCTGAACATGAGCCACACTTTGACGAGAACATGGATGAAACCTGACATAATTTTAATGAGATTCATGTGTGAAACACGCCACTGGTTAAGACGATGTGTGCTGAGAACGAGGCACACTACATTCCCCTAGTCAGAACTTTAAGAGATTACCTACAACATATAAGAACAAACATACCATCTTGTATGATTTTCCCAGTTAATGTGGGTAACCAAGATTCAAAACTAGGAGTGATCCAACTCCTCCCCAAATTTCAAGGACTTGACTCAGAAAACCCATATCTACATATCAAGGAATTCGATGAGATTGTAGCAAATTTGCATTACAACAACATCTCCTAAAATGTCATTAGACTTAAGCTATTTCCCTTTCCTCTAAAGGAGAGAGCCAAGTTATGGCTATATTCACTAAGACCGTACTTAATAGGCACATGGACTAAGATGACCTGGGAGTTCCTTGAAAAGTTCTTTCTGTTCATAAAACCAACACCTTAAGGTGCATCATCATGAACTTTTCTCAAATGGAAGATGAGACATTCTTCCAATACTGGGATTGATTCAAGGGCTTGTTATCACATGCCCATGCCACAGTTACGAAATTTAGCAAGTAATCAGTTTCTTTTTTGATATATTAAACTCGAATATGCGTCAATTTATTGAGATGATGTGTAATGGTGAGTTCATGACAAAGGATCCAGATGAGTCATGAGATTACCTTGATTAGTTGGCTGAAAATGCAAAACCATGGGACACCACTAGCAAATCAAGTAATTCCAAGCCTACTCCTAAAGAGAAAAGGGGAATATACATCCTTAAAAAGGAGGACGATGTGAATGTTAAGATTACAAGTCTCACTCGAAAAGTTGAGGAAATGGAATTAAGAAAGGTGGAAGCATACCAACCCACCAATGCGATTACTAAGATTGCTTGTGGTATATGCGAGAGTGATTGATGCACACCTTACGAGGGATTACCCTACAATCTCAGCTTTTTAAGACGTGTTGCAAGCTCAAGTAAATGCCATGAATGACTACCAATGCCCATTTAATGCTCCAAATTCTAACACATACAATCCAAATTGGCGGAATAATCCCAACTTTAGTTAGAGAAATGGGTCAACTGCTAATGCAAGCACTCCTCCTCAAGGACCTCCCCCCTGCACCCCAAAGGGCACTACAAGTGCAACCATAAAAGAGGACCCTTACGGATATGCTGCAAGCATTTACGCAAGGGCAAATGCAATTCAATTAGACCATCATGCAAGCCATAAGTGATCTTAAAATGTTGGTTTCGAGGATTAAATTACACTTGACTATTAGGGAGAAAGGAACCTTTTTGATCCAACCCAGCCTAACCCAAAAGGACAATACGAAGTGAGTGATCTGAATCCTCTTAACCCACATGTGGAACATGCCAAGTCCATCACCACTCTTAGAAGTAGAAAGAAATTTTACAAGACTATCTCGATGAAGGCCGACACACCTAAGGATTTAGATAAATTCGAGGCTGATGATGGACCAAACCTTACTCTACATGACAATGAGCTTGTAAGTGTTTATACTTAAAGCACACTCAATGTTGTCAAATTTCATAATCTCGGATGGATCATAAGCACTCATGAAGATGTTCTTCGGAAACTCATGAAGATTGTGTGAAGACTGGATCAACATATCAAGGAAGACTCAACATCTCAAGTCTTAAATGTTATGCATGGTTCAAAGACTAAATCACTTTGTATGTGTCAACCATCAGGTGTTATAACCTTAAAATGACCCTAGGTTATGTGTATTTCACTTGGTGATATGATAATATATAATTCTAAGTAAAATACATTGAAGTTAGGCCAGCCCGACTTCAAGTCAACCAGCCTAATTACCTTCAGCCAACACAACACAATTCGGGCAAGTATACAACAAGATAGCTTTTTCCCTCGTCAAGTTTAGCCAGCCCGACTTTAGGTTCGGCTAGCTAAACTTGTCCGTTTGGCTAGCTCGAGTGTGTTTGGTCAAGTTTCCAGTAATGTTAAATTTCAGATCTTAGGGAGATTTGTACAGCCGAACCTTATGTTTGGCCAGTCAAATTTTGAAAGACCTTATCCTGTGAAATCAGAGTGTCATTGGAATGCAATCGTTGGAATTTGGCCAGTCGAATCGAAAATCAGGCCAGCTAGATTTCCAAGTCACTTGGCTATAAATAGAGGCCTTCTCTCATTCATTTGAGACGCGAAAAATTGTGAGCAATATCCTCAAGCATAAAGAGAAAGTCAGGGCCTTCTTAAGCTATTTGTATGGTAATTTCAATATTTAATTTATCTTATTTTATTCTCTTTCTCAAGTTAGTTTTAATTATTTTTAATACAGTAATCCATACTCTACTTGAGAATTTGAGAATTGAACTTACAACATTAGGGTTTTATTTATTACATTGAAAATACATTAGATCTCTATGTTCTTTTTGGGTTGAACACATATATGACTTCATCAATCTCCCAAGAAATAAGATTACTGCAATCAAGCTACAGTTACGTCTTCGACTCAGCATCTGAAGATAAGTATTGTATATTTCTTTATTTCATTTGGGTTCTTCTGAGATAGGTTAGAAATCTCAGTGGTTGTTTTGTGGTAAGCTTATAAAAAATCACAAAGTGAGTTTTGTTGTGATAGCCCGTGAAAATCACAAAGTGAGTTTTATTGTGATAGCCCGTGAAAATCACAAGAACTATAACAGGTTGTTAAGGCAACCTTGTAAAAGCCAAAGTTACAAGGGCAGTAATTTTCGGAGTGGAGTAGGTGTGGGGTTAAGCACCGAACCATTATAACTCTTTGTGCATTGGTGGTGATTGATTATTTTTTTATTGCTTGGCTTGTGTTGATTATCTCGTGCTAAAGTTTGATATTTTGATCTCAAAGACGTCGTGAAATAAGGTTGTCCTGCCTAAATCTTTTAGTTGAAGGTTGTCCTACAAACTATTTGGAATCAAGATTTCAATACTCTAAGTAATTGAGAGTATTTTTTTTTATTATTCCATATTATATCAAAATATTTTGTATTGTACTATTCACCCCCTCCCCCTTTAGGACATCGATAGCTTGTCCATTCAAGTGGTATCAGAGCGAGGTTGCTCTTTTTGGGATTTACCTCTTAGAGCTAGATCCAAAGCTATTAGAATGTCAAATATTGATAGTTTATCCATTACCAGGCCACCTCCCTTTAATGTCTCAAATTATTGTTATTGGAAAGCTAGGATGATGATCTTCCTCAAATCCATTGATGAAAGTGTGTGGCAAGCCACTTTAACTAAATGGACACCTCTAATCATGGAAGTATTGGCTGAGGATGGAATCATGTCTATGAAAGAAACCGCTTATACGTTTTGGACTACCGTTCAGAAAAGTGAAAGTAGTGCTAATGCTAAAGCCTTAAATGCAATAACTTGCGCTCTATCGATAGATGAATTCAAAATAATCATTTCTTGTGATACAACCAAATAAGCATGAGACATTCTCAAAATGACACATGAAGGAACTAACATTGTCAAAAAGTATAAGATCCAAATGCTCACAACAAAATTGGAGAAAATTCGTGAGTCATTCATGGACTTCTATATGAAACTAAACAACATTGTTAATTCCATGTGGGGTCTTGGAGAAAAGGTCCCTGAAAGTAAGGTTTTCGCAAAGATACTGCGATCACTTCCTGCTAGGTTCAATTAAAAAGTTATTGCTATATAGGAATTGAATGATACCGATACTATGAAAGGTTGTGGAATTAGTTGGATCTTTACAAACCTACGAGCTGAATTTCAAAGCTCTTAAAAACAAGTCCATAACTCTCAAATCCTCTAAATCAAAATCTAAAAATATAAATGTAAATTCTGATAATGATGAAAATGAGATTGATATGGCAATGTTGGCTAAAAAGTTTTATAGAAATTTCAAAAATAAAAATAGATTAGATTTTCAAAGACCTTTTGAAAAAAGAAAAGAAAATTCAAAGTTTTGGAAATAAAATTATAAAGAAACCCAATGCTTTAATTGTTCTGAATTTGGGCACCTAGCTTCAAAATGTCCTAAGAAGGATAAATCTAGAAGAGGCATGATTGCCACTTGGGATAAATCATCTGAATCCAATTCAGAAACTGACGAATAAGACTAAGAAACCTTAAAAGATCAAAAGGCTTTTATGATTATAGCCAGAATCACTCCGTCAGATGTATGTGAAACTTCTGATTATGAAACTCTTGAAAGTGATTCTAAAAATGAAGATGATCTCCAAGTAACATATGATGCCCTATAGAAAGAAAGTTGTAAGGTTGCGGCTAAGCTAAAAATTTAAAAAGAAAAATGCGCCAAAATTTAATTAGAACTTGAAAAAGCCATTTTGGAAAAATGTCATTTTTCTGATTGTTTTGAGAAAATAAAATTGGATTTGAAGTTAAAATTTTCTGAAATACAAAATCTCAAATATGAAAATGAGAATTTAAAAATAGAAGTTTCTTCCCTTAAGACTTCAAAAGATACTTGGATATACACCCAAGGAAACCAGAAACTTAAAAAATTATTAACTACTTCTCGCTGAAGTTGTGACAAATTTGGCTTGGGTTATATCAAAAGTTACACAGAAAAATATAAAAACTTCGCTCTCATATTTGTAAAAGGAGAATCTTCAAAGTCTAAAGGAGAAACTCTAAAAGAAGTAAACAAGAATGTAAAATCCTTAAAAAAAAAAAAAAAAACTTCTAATAAAAACTAATGCCAACTACCATAAACATCAAAGGAGAAATAATAATCCTCCTCTAGTCGATAAGATAATGGACTTGCTTAAAGAGTTCTTGAAATATAACTCTGGAAATAACAGAGTAAGTTTAAATAAGAAAAACTCTTACTCCCAAACACATTGAATGGTATAGGATCTTCCTAAACCTAGAACCATAATGAAATAGGTTCCAAAGGTTAAGTGTCTTGTCATCCACATAGCCTTCAAAGTAAGTAGCCATTCAAGATGGTACTTGGATACTAGATTTTCTAGACATATGACAAGTGATAAGGCAATTCCATCTGACATCAATTAAATCGATGGTGGCTCGGTTACTTTTAGAGATGGTAGCAACTGCAAAATCATCGGAAGAGGTAATGTAAAACTTTTTAATCTACTTATCTTTGAAAATATGCTATATGTTGAAGGATTAAAACATAATTTATTGAGCACATCTCAAATCTGTGATAACGATCATAGTGTAAAATTTTTAGATCACGGATGTGAGATAATCAACAATCAAGGTCCTATAATATTAAATGGTCCCAGGACCTCTGAAAATTGTTATATCATTGATGACTCTTGCTCAACAAATCATTCATGTTACATGGTCCAAACAAACGAAACTAAACTTTGGCACCAATATCTTAGACATGTAAACTATAGAGACCTATATAGATTGAGCAAAAGAGATCATTGTTCACAACCCCAAGTGCAGGGTTGCGGTGTACTAATAATCTCAATGAGACCGAGGTCGAATCCACATGGAATAATCTTGTACGTTTCTGAAAATAACTGGAAGTAGAACTAGAAGAAGATGTAAATCTAAAATATGGAATAAATGAAGTAATTGTGAATATTGTGTAAACTATTAATTAAAAGTGGGAACTAGGGTGCCAAGGATCCACTTGTAGCAATTAAGATGCTACCTTGTTTGATTCAAGAGATCCAACTGGAATCAGAGTCCTATCTTATCCAATTGGAAAGAGAGATAATTAAATCTCTGAACTTCTCATTGATCTAGCCTCAATGGAAGAGGATTGTGAGGATTTGGAAGGGATTCCGTCACCCAACCATGCCTCGGAGATAATGGCAAACAATAAGATTTACCAATCACACAATCTTAATTAAGAAAAGAAGACATCTAAAACTATCACAAATCTATTATAATTTGAGTCATAACAAACCATTGAAAACTGAAAATATTCCTTAAAATAAAAAAAAATCAATGAAGTTCAACGTAAACAAGAATCAATGTAAAGCAAACATCCTCGTCATGCTACAAGCTTCACCTCTTATCCCTAGCTAAGAGGTTTAGCCAACCATAAACATGATTAAACTAAAAACTCTTAAACAAAACAAAAAGACCAACTAAGGAAGAAGAAGAAAAACTCTTGAGCAGTGGCTCCACACTTTTGCTCCACTCCTTGAACCGTAGAAGATACTTAGTAACATCCTATGAACTCCTATTTATAGTTGGGGAACTCCAACTTCCGCACTGAGTTGGAAAAGTCCAGAAACCGCCTCAAATTTATGTAGTTCATGCAAAATCTGCGTACCCTTCGACTAGTCGAGGGCTATATTCGACTGGTTGAGAGTCGCACAATTTTAAAAGATAATATTGTTGGAGTTCGAGTCGAAGTTTCTTGGGCTGGTCGAATCAGAACTTGGGCTAGTCGAGGCAGAGCTGGGGCTAGTCAAGCCAGAGCTCGGGCTAGTCGAACTTCATTACTATTCCTTTTCTTCACTTTAAATCTTTAATTTTCTTCATTCCTCACTTGATTTCCTTGGATCTTTGGCATGTGAATTCTTTAATCTTGGCCTCTTAAGATCCATCTTTTGCCTTGGTGATTCTTGAGCTTCAAATCTATGCTTTTAATATTCTTTACATTCCAAGCTCTCAGATTCACCTTGCAACACAAACATGTATAAAATATACCATTAAGCCTTATCATGTTTATAAAACTAAGATATAAATAAGGGAGAATATGCAATATTTGACACTCAACACACTCCCCAACTAGCATTTTGCTAATCCCAAGCAAAACATGCTTAAAGTGAACCTCAATTCTCAATGTTCAAACCTTTTTCAGAAAATGATATTTTATGCAATCGAGTATGAATGAGTAGAATTAAGATGAGGAAGTGGGACTTTGGAAACCTAGAGCCGAATCAAATAAGCAATCAATCAAATAGGTTCTTTAACATTTTTTTTTTCAAAACATAAGTTCATATATCATGTTTTTCAATGTGCTCAGTGAAAATCAAATTACTTCCCATGAGAATACTATCATTTCATAATGTTAAATATGTTCATCATATCAAGAGGAGTTAAAAACTCAAGTGTTGATTTCGAACTTATCCCCTTCTCTTTCTTTTTCCAGTTTTTTATTATATATCGACGGTCCTTTTTTTTTAAAAATTCTTTTCAAATTCTTTTCAGAAGTTTTTATTCTTTTTCAAGCTTTTTCCAGTCTTTTCCTCATTCATGACCTTTTTTGTCGATCTCACTATTTTTTAACTGGTTTTTCATCTTTTAAGGTGGATAAAATTCTCCAAAAAGAATTCTCATTATCTACCAATGGTTTGCATACTAACCAATAGAAATTCTAGCATAATTCACAAAAAATGGATTGAATGTGTCTTGTGATTTAGATCCACGTAATATTTAAAACTTCCTCTTAATTAATTGAGTGCAAGAACTTAGGTGATAGTATACTTGGTTGATCAAACACCAACAATTCAAAATTCAATCTCAATCTTATCATACTCAAGACATTCTTAAGTACACAAACTATTGCCTTCCAACTAGGCTTTTGTTTTGAGAAATTGAAAATTTTCAAAATTTTTGCTCAAAGACAAAGAAAATACTGATTAGTATACCTAATCCACACACCCCAACCTAAAATCTACATTGTCCTCAATGTAAAAGATAGAAGCATGCAATGCAAATGAGACAACAAAAAGAATGGAGAAATGATGGAAAGGTAGTACCTGAAGAAGACGAATTGAAGCTATTCCAAAGATCTCAACATGAAGATGGGTTAGCACAACGACTAAACAATTGAAAGCAAACTGTCCTAGTCCTAAATCATATGAAAGTAATAAATTATATTATTAAACTAGGAAAGCAAAGGAAAACTACTCATTCGTGTGACAAGGTTCCTCCTCTGGCCAATATCTTGATAAATTTCTTAATAAGTTTCTCAACAAGATCATCCAAAAGCCCCTTTTGCAATAGGATTGAATGCATTGGAGCATGAATTTTTAGAGAAATTTATGGACCTCAGTATAAAATTTCCTTTTAATCTCTTGAGGTGTCCAAAGTATATACGATTCACCTGTGATAGAAAAAGTTTCAGTTTTAGTACAACATGGTGAATCAGAGACTAAGATTATGTGAAATTTAGAAAAATCCTCTGTGGGTGTTGTAGTCTCAACACATTCCGAAGTTTCAGACTTCGATTCAATTCTCAGCTCCTCTCTTGATGGTAAACATTCAGGATATGGAGAAAGAGGTTCTTCAGAATAAGGATTCCCTCGGTCAGTAACAACTACCGAGGTATTGTCTTGCAAGGCATCTGCTATTTCTTGAATCATATAGTCATTAGAATTCTCAAAGTGTGCTAAGCAATCTTCTAGAGAGTGAAGAGATTCAGTTGAGAGGGGCTCATTTTCCACATTGAGGTTTGTGATGATATACCGAAGGACTCCATCATCTTTAAGAATGGAGTGAATCATGCTCTCTTGCTCTTCATTTTGGTGAGAGTCGATCATCATCGGATACATCTCGTCTTGCCCTGCATAGACAAATTGAGAATTGGAAGGTGAAGATTTAATGTTAAGACTTAGTTCAATAATACTAGTCAGTAGAGGCATTATATCATCAAGGGATGACTGTTCTAATTGTGGCCTCCACTAGGTAGTTTCAAATACCGGAGTCATATCTAGCACATCGTCCATCTCCCTAATCGAATCATCATTTAAATCAGGAGAGTCGGCTGAGCATGCCTTAAAAGGGTCATGCGGTTCACTAGGAAGGAACTCATCCTTCACATTTAAATTAATGTGTCAGATGGGTGAGGTAGATCATTTTAGTCAACAACTTCCTGTACTTCTTGATCATTTACTTGGACCATAATTGAGATTGATTCCTGAGAAATTTGGGCTGTAAACTCATGGTTGTCATCCCACTCCTCATCATTGTCTAATTCAGTACAGTTCACAAGTGAGTTGGGATCACTTTCCTCACACAGTGTTTCTATATTGGGTTGAGGCCCGAATAAACTAGCCTCTTCCTCTTCATTGAGATCAAATGTGTCATTTGAATGAAGTGTGTCAGCATCATTATATTTGAAAGATACCCATGTCTCTTGATCATTCCTTTGGACAGTCATCGAGATTGAGTTGTCGGGAAATTGAACCATATGCTCATTAACACGATCCAACTTCTCATTCTCAATTTCAGTATTCTTCCTACTTGCAGAGCGTGCACTTATCTCTTGCATAGCTTTTGAAACTTCTTGTAATGCTTGAATGAGCTCTAGAGTTCGTGTGGAATTTTGAAGTGAATTCTCTCAGATTGTTTCTGTTTGGATTTCAAAGGTAGGGGATCCAAGAGAATAGTCACTATAATCCATTGTTGGTTCATCTCTCCAATCTTGATGTTTCCACTGATCATAGTTATATGGGTCATTGGTGGGAGAGTTTGATAGTTGTTGGTACACATTATCACCCATAATATAATCTCACGTTGTTTTCTTTTTGTCTAATGGGTGATAATAGTTCTCACCCCAATAATCACGTACTGTTCTTTTAATCGGTGGGGTGCAATTATTCTCCCACATATGATCGCTATAGACTTCTTAATTGATGGAGCATTATATTCTGGTCGATTCTTAACCATGGTTTTAGAAAAAATTTGAGACACAGGTTATTTTCTAACATAATCATCTGACAGCCCTTCACAATATCTCTCATTTTCTAGAAGTAGCTCAGCATACTAACATTTCCCTCTTGCAAAAACATGGTGAAACCCTAATTCTGAAAAAAAAATTCCACAGCAATATGGAAAGTAAGTAGAGGGAAGAAATAACCAGAAGAGAAGAACCAGAATTAAAAATCCTACAAAATAAAAACAATCAGATTACGTTAGCAATGTTAGACGAATAAAGGGAAAAGAAAAATAAAAGATAAATCGTAAAAAAAAAAAATCTAAAAACTGAAGAATCCTAAAAGCCCTAATCTTAACCTAATTTTAATACTAGTTAATTTTAGAAAAACGTAATCGTAGTCCCCGACAATGGCGCCAAAAACTTGTTCACAACCCTAAGTGTAGGGTCGCAATGTAGAAATAATCTCGGTGAAACCGAGCTCGAATCCACGGGGACTAATCTTATATGTTTCTGAAAATAACTAGAAGTATAACTAGAAGAAGATATAAATCTAAAATCTGGAATAAATGAAGTAATTATGAATATTGTGCAAACTATTAATTAAAAGTAGGAACTAGGGTGCTAAGGATCCACTTGTAGTAATTGAGATGCTATCTTGCTTGATTCAAGAGATCCAACTGGAATCAGAGTCTTATCTTATCCAATTAGAAAGAGAGATGATCAAATATCTGAACTTCTCATTGATCTAACCTTAATGGAAGAGAATTGTGAGGATTTAGAAGGGATTCCATCACCCAACCATGCCCCAGATATGATAGCAAACAATAGGATTTACCAATCCCACAATCTCAATTAAGAAAAGAAGCTATCTAAAGTTATTGCAAATCTATTATAATTTGAGTCATAACAAACCATTGAAAACTGAAAATATTCCTTAAAATCAATTAGAAATCAATGAAGTTCAACATAAATAAGAATTAAAGCAAAGTAAATATCCTCATCACGCTATAAGCTTCACCTCTTAGCCCTAGCTAAGAGGTTTAGCCAACCATAGACATGATTGAACTAAGAACTCTTAAACAAAACAAAGAGACCAACTAAGGAAGAAGAAGAAAAAATCCTGAGTAGCAGTTCCACCCTTTTGCTCCATTTCTTAAATCGTAGAAGATGCCTAAGAACATCATAGGAACTTCTACTTATAGTTGGGGAACTCCAACTTCCACACTGAGTTGGAAAAGTCCGGAAACTGCCTCAACTTTACACAGTCTGTGCAAAATCTACGTAACCTTCAACTAGTCGAGGGCTATCTTCGATTGATCGAGGGTCATCTTTGACTAGTCGAGAGAAATCTTCGACTGGTCGAGAGTCACATGATTTTAAAAGTAATGTTGCTGTTTCTTGGGCTGGTTGAAGTAGAACTTGGGCTAGTCGAGGCAGAGCTTGGGCTAGTTGAGCCAGAGCTTGGACTAGTCGAACTTCACCCGTATTCCTTTTCTTCACTTCAAATCTTTGATTCTCTTCATTCCTCACTTGATTTTCTTGGATCTTTGGCATGTGAATTCTTCAATCTTGGCCTCCTAAGATCCATCTTTTGCCTTGGTGATTCTTGAGCATTAAATCCATGCATTTAGCATTTTTTACATTCCAAGCTCTCAGATTCACCTTGCAACACAAACATGTATAAAATATACCATTAAGCCTTATCATGTTTATAAAACCAATTTATAAATAAGGGAGAATATGCAATATTTGACACTCAACAATAATCTACGTGGTCTATCCAATTTTTTTTAAATGTAGAAAATAAAGTATGTGGCGCCTGTTAAATAGGCAAACAAATTAGGAGTAGCCACAAAAAGGGAAACTCCTTGGCCACTAGAAGACCTCTCAAACTACTCCATATGGACTTAGTTGGACCAATTCAAATGGAAAATAGAGGTAGAAAGAAATACTTTCTAGTTGTAGTAGATGACTATACTAGATAATCATGAGTAGTCTTCTTAAGAGAAAAGTTGAATTGTTTTGACGAAGTCAAAAAGTTAATTAAACACATCTAGACTAAAAAAGAATAGTTTGTAATCAGAATAAGAAGTGACTATGGTACTAAATTTGAAAATAGCAATTTTGAGAAGTACTGTAATGACCATGGAATATTACATGAATTTATGCTCCAAAAACTCAGTAAAATGGAGTTGCTGAAAGGAAAAACAAAGTTTTACAAGAAATGGCTAATGTGATGTCAAAAGCTTGAAATTACCTAAAAATTTGTGAGCAAAAGCTGTTAATACCACTTGCTATAGTATTAACTATGTTTATATAAGAGCAATAAAAAATAAAACAACTTCTGAACTATGGTTTGATAGAAAACCTTCTGTGAAATATTTTCATACTTTCAGAAGCAAGTTCTTCATTTTATGAGACCGGAAAATTTTGGAAAAGTTTGAAGTTAAAAGTGCTGAGCAAATATATTTTGGGATGTGCTCTAAATAGTTGAGCATATCGTGTTTTAAATAAAAGAACTGGGGTGATACAAGAATCCATAAATGTTGTTATTGATGATCAATCTATCACACCCAAAGTTGATCAAGATGATGAAACTATCATAGTTAATCAATCTAAACCATCATCGAAATTAGATTTAACTGAGATAAGACTAGTCAAGGATCATACGACTAATCAAATACTTGGTAACCCTCACACTAGTGTTCAAACCAGAAGACAATTAGAAAACTTATGCAAACGTATCTGCTGCACTTCCTCGATAGAACCGACTAATGTCAATGAAGCCTTAGTAGATGAAAGTTGGATTTTATGAACTAAATCAGTTTGTTAGAAATGATGTTTGGTATTTAGTTTTTAGACCTTTTGACAAACATGTAATTCGAACCAAATGGTTTTTCAAAAATAAATCTAATGAACTGAGTAATATTATAAGAAACAAGGCACGATTGGTTGTGCAAGGCTACACTTAAATTGAAGGGATTGAATATGATGAAACCTTTGCACCAGTTGCTCGTCTTGAATCTATCAAATTATTTATTTCCATTGTATGCTATAAAAATTTAAAAATATATCAAATGGATGTCAAAAGTTCTTTCTTAAATAGTGATTTAAATGAGGAAGTTTATGTTAAACAACCTACGAGTTTTGAAGATCCCAAACTTCTTGATAATGTATACCGTCTTAAAAAGGCTCTATATGGTTTAAAACAAGCTCCAAGAGCATGGTATGAAAAACTGACTAAATTTCTACTTAGTCAAAATTTTAAAATGTGGAGTCTTGATAAAACCTTATTTATCAAAAAATGTAATGAAGATATGTTAATTGTTCAGATATATGTAGATGATATTATCTATGGATCAACTTGCACTGACCTCTCCTCTAAGTTTGCATATTCGATGAAATCAAAATTAGAAATAAGTATGGTTGGTGAGCTAAATTATTTCCTTGGTCTCCACATGAAATAGCTCAAAGATGGAATATTTATCTCTCAAACCAAATATACTAGGAACCTAGTGAAGAGATTTGGTTTCGAGAATGATAAAAAATTTCAGACACCCATGAGTACAACACTTAAACTATCAAAAGATTAATAAAGTAAAAGTGTTAACTCTCATCTTTACTGTAACATGATTGGTAGTCTATTGTACTTAATTGCTAGTAGACCTAATATTTCTTTCAGTGTAGGCATATGTGCTAGATATCAATCTAACCCTAAATAATCCCATCTATCTGCTGTCAAAAGAATAATCAAATATGTTGCAAGTACTGCTAAAATAGATTTATGGTATCCTCATGATACGTTGTCACGCCCCGGACTTAGTGATCGAACTCACAAGGAACTTGATAGCCAGTTCCGGCCGCAACAGCCTCCGTAGTACCCCATTCTCGGCCCCTAAGACAGGTTCCGATCCTGAGATCCTATAAGGAGGATTTCTATATCATAAATGCAATTCAATCGAGCATACCCAAGATCATAGCAAGTAAATCTCAGGAATATAACCATAGGAAATACATTGTAAAATCCACTAAGAATTAAAACTTTACAGGTAGATGAGGCTCAAAAGGAAATACATAATGAAAGAAGGGAAAGGAAAGGTCTACAACAAGTCCTCAGCTCATACCAATCCAATGCTCCATCACTACTGTGACGACTTAGGATCTCCTGTACGCATCAATCGTGCATAACTTATAGAAAGCTTAGAGGGTGGTGAAGGTGTGTGACAATGGTGCACAGAAGAATATAGGGGAATGCAGAAGGGAACATGAATAATGTCGAGCTAATAGCCATATCGAGGCTAAGCTATGAATGCAGGCTATGCAATGAAATACATGAGTGTTGTACGTCATGCCAAGGCGATGCAATATAAGGCTTATACAGCTGATACAATGAAATGCGAAGTAATGCCAGTCCTCATATGCAATCCACATATCAAGTACAGTTCCATCATAAGGAATTCACCAGGGTCAAATACACTACGGGATGACTACCGCTCTCCAAGACCCGCACAGTCAAATGAGCGTAAGAGACCTCACTACCCACCCATGGACAGCCAATCACCAACGACGCTCGATGGTAGCTGACCCATTTACGAGCTAATCAGACTCAGCCTACCTATGCCCCCTCACTCAAGCGGGTAAGGCCAAACCCCATCTCAACCGACATCGCAACAGTGAGAGTTACGGCCTAACGATATAAGGCACTCAGGCGCTCATGATTTTTACTCGGTCTTGGCGTTGTGGCGTCTCCTTGGTACTGTGAAGGTTTAAGGGCTTTCACCCAGGGATATCCTATGCACCCTAAATGCTCAAGTATCATTTTCGATGTCTATACACGACCGTCCATGAATAAACCTATGGAGGCTATGGTCCTGATATAGAAATGGCGAATATCCACATGCTATACAATGTCAGATGCATGAATCACACAACCGCCCATGCATCAATCCCAAGCATCCATCGTGCTCAAGAGTGAAAAACTCCATCCCTTAGGGAGATACTAACATGTCCTACACAATGTCACAACCATGGTCAATCATATCTCAACCAAGCATGCATATGATGCATATGGGACTGGGCCATGAAGATGAGTAAGGGTGCCAATGAGGTGAATGAGAAGATGTACTCTCTATCTACCCAAGAAGGGTCTAGGTACTTAACCAATTCCTCGTAAGGGATACAACCTCTAGTGGGGGCCTATTTACCTGGGGTAGCCCACGAAACTAATAAAACAAAACTATGGGCCTAGATAATACAGATGGGCCTAGCAAAAGACTAAGGTGGGCATTCAACCACTCTTAGACACTAATGGGCCTAGAAGGGTCCAAATGGGGACTTTCAACCACCATTTCCCTAAGGCATAACCAACCATACATCACATAACTATGAGGCCCAAGGCCCATATCCAAACTATATGTACATAAGTCCCATATAAGGCATACAGAATTGGGCAAGTACTACCATTAACAATCATGGGCCCAGAGAGAGGAATTAAGGGCCAATGCCCAAGTCCCAATGGCCATAGGATCCATGCATTTAGTTGGACTTAGTGGTAGCCCATGTACACAAATACATGGCCCAAGACAAGTTTAAATTAGGTGGATTGGGCCCCACTACATCAGCCCAATAATTAACAATTTAAGTAAGCAACCAAGGGCCCAATACCACCCTTATCTCAGCCCACAAGTCCATCAAAATGGTGGATGGTCAGCCCATCATATGGCTGTCATGGGCGTCCTCCCACTTTGGACTGTCTGGATTTTGTTGGTCCACAAGGTGGGACACATACTCATGATCAGAGATGAATTAACAAAAAAAGAAGAAGAATACAACCACAAGGGAAGGGTCTCCGCCTTATTGAGGCCCTTCCCTTCATCACACATGCATACACATTTCACTATCATAAAATGTACAAGATCTACATGATCAAGGTTATCTACTTGGGATCTATGTTGGAGATATAATCTCCACCAAGGATCAAAGGTCTAGATGACCGAAAGATCCTTGATCTAAGGAAGAAAAAGGCATGAAGGGATCCATGGAGAATGGTCCCTTGCATGCAACATACATGCAATGTAGGATGGGCTACAAGCGACATCCATAGAGACTTGGGGCCACCACCATCACTTGTTGGGCCCCAGAAGCTGCAACATGAGAAGAAAGATGAAGAATAAGAAAGAAACTAAAGACATCTGAAATTTACAATGCATATATACCCACGTAAGCAATCAAGCTCCAAAGTTACATCATCTTCATCTACAAGCTCTAAGGAAAGTGGATCTATGGTTGAGATGAGTTGAAGAAGGTGGGATTGGGAGGTATTTGGGGTAGCAAGGGCTAGAAATAAGGGGGAGGTGGATGTTGGAAGGTTAGCAAAGGGAGAGGAGAAGGAGAGTTAGAGAGGAATGAGAGGAAGAGAGAGTTGCTTGGGAGGTGTAGGAGAGTAATGATTACTCTCTCTACCTAGCTTAGAGAAAAGCATCATTAGGCTAGGGTGATATAACAAGGTTGCTAGGGGGGTGTAGGTTCATAGGGTGTAGGGTTGTAGAGTTTCTAGAAACCTACACTAGGGGTGACATCATCCATCACATGCACATGGGAAAATGTATGGGGTGGGGTCCACCATCCACACATTAAGGGTCCATATCAAATGTTGCCCACAACTTGAGACGTACACGCACGGGACACGGCGTTGGAACCGCGGCACTGATACGGATGAAATGGCATAGGTTTCGGGTCAATCAAAGTTGGGTCTACATGACCGAACTTGAGAATGACCGCAAACACTATCTGTACGTTTTAGGTTGCTAGAATTTGACTGGTAGGACCGCGTGACCTAAAGAAATGGCGTGCACACTAGAGTTAGGGTCTTGAAGCTCTCCCTACGAACAAAGAAATTTCATCCTCAAAATTTACCAAATTCAGGACAAAATGGGATGCAGAAACATCATCATATATAACAATCATCAATATAAAAGGCAATGCATATAATCATATAACAATTAGGGTCAAATAGATTGTAACGTCTAAGAAAAAATTCGTACAAAGAACCGAGTATCACCTCAGGTAAAAATTAATTAAGTTCTAAACTAAATAAATTAAAAAATTAGCTCGAATCGCTTTCTATACGAACTGCAAGACCCAAAGCCATTAGAATCGCTAACCCAACATTACCTAGAAACCTAGGATCAATCTCAAAATCCAATTGCTCTCAGGAGCACATTGAAACTCCTTATCGGGTGTAGACTACGCATCGAAAGTCCGATTACCACGGGACTATAAGGTTATGACTACAATAATATGGTTGACAAGCATCGTGGGAGTTGAATCCAAATAGTATCCAGCAATGCACAACTTGAGCCTGGAGCGAAGTGTGTGAGAAATGCGAATATCTTTAGAAAAGGAACTCAAACTTAAGTGAATTGAGCCGTTCGCTTGCAGGCCAAATTTAAGGTTTCAGACCATTAGATTTTAACCCAACTACACCCTTAGATCAGAGAAATTTCCTTGCACATACCGGTACACTTGTGGCCCTGATCGAGTGACAATGATCGTTGAACTAAAATAGGTCCTCCACGATCGATCCACAAATCCAATCAAACCGAAATGTTGACATAGCATAGATCCATTGTCAGGGAAATTTCTCCAGACCACATGCAAGCAATGGACCTCCAAATGAGCTCCGTTGGCCCAAAACGGCCACCCTTTGGCTATACCCTAAGTATACCATGTCCCTAGGGCCATTGACATCACTTCTGGGCCTATATAATGACCTTAAACCACCCCTCTCATTCCAAACAATTTTCTCTAACCCCAGGAGAGAGAAGAGAGAAAAGAGGAGGAAAGAGTGAGGAGAAGAGAGTGAGATAGGGAGATCATTGATGGGATCCTTTCTCATGACTCCACACGCTGAATCGCCACCCCACCGTCGCTATACCGTCGATTCTGACTTCGATTTGGGTAAGAAATCCTAACCCTAATCTCGTTTTAGAAATCTAAAAGAGGAAATGATGAAATAACTAACCTATTTCTTGATTTAGGTAGTTGTTGTGCTATAGACGGAAGCGTAGTGTACAACTGAGTTCGTAACGAGCAAAACGACAATAGGTGCGGACTATAAACATTTAGGTTATGGTTTTCAAGGCTTTTAATGTCAACTAATGATTTATGTCTAACTTGATTGCTGCCATATGACCTTAGTTATGATGTATTCGATAATTTATACATGTGTGTGAACTATGTGAATATATGATGCATTTCATGTGTTTGTTGAAATGTTCGAATGAATATGAAATCATGATTTGTGCTTGCCATGACTATTAACCTAAAATACATGATTGTTGTATGTATGGCAACTCTTTTGTGAAAGGATTTGCCATAATATATGCTATAATTAATTTAGTTCATATGTGTGGTACTGTGTAGTCTAAGTGTTTGATAAAATGTTTGAATCAGAAATTGTCCAATGAATTGTATTTATTAAGGGCGTTGAGATAGGATTCTCAACTACCATATCTAGATGTATAATTTTCTTCATGTAGTCTTAATTTCAACTACATGATTTATGTATAAAATGCATATGTATAATAACATGTTCTATGTGTTTGATAAAATGTCTGAATGAGATATTGTTTGATGAATTGTATTTAATAAGGGTGTTAGGATAGAATTCTCAATTACCTTATGTATATGTATAATTTCCTTCATATAATCTTAATTTCAACTATGCAATTTATGGATGAATTGTAATGTTTGTATCATGTTCAATACGTTGATAAAATGCTTAAATGAGTGTTGTACTTGGATTATTTCTTAAATGCCTATATGATTATCACATGTCTCCTCATGCTGCATTTGAGTATGATTGGGACTATTACGTAGTTCAGGGAACTGGTAACAATTCCTGTTTGAGTGGGCGAATTAGTCTTGCCACATTTGATGCATTCGGTGAATCCAACTCATACGATGATTGTCGACAGTGGTTAGATCACGTGGAGTGCTTATGCGCTCCATGTCGATTAATTCAGCATACGCTCGTACTAGTCGAACTTGTCTAGTAAATCGATTGGCCTATTATTTGTTTACCATGTATGGACGTTACTGCTTGAATCTAAGGTACCACTTACCAATGTAAAACCCGTTCAACTATGGTACTACGATCCGCTAAGACTCATGAGCCAGACATGATGGTATGGGACATCGTGATCGAGTTGTTAGCCTACGCTGGGGCGATGAACCTCCCCGTAGTGACCTGTGAGCAATCCAAACTCGTGAGCCGAATACAGTGGTATGGGATACTGTATTCGAGATGTCGGTCTACACCGGTGCAACCTGGCTGCGGTCCCAGCGTGGGTTGGGGTGTATCGTCTGATTTGGACCCCCTTCAAAAATAGTGCTCCAGTTTGTAAGGCATTGGTGGAGTGACCTCGAGTATAATTAAATGAACTTGCCTATCTTCTGCTTTTCAAATCAAGGGTGATGTTGTCCTATAACTTGCCTGTCGTATGTGATTAACTAGGATTGATGACCTTAGATGAATCATCGTTTGGGTAAATGATATAAAAGGATGTACCTTAACTTCCCGAATCTGCTATATGAATAAGCCTAACTAAGTACTTAGCTAAAACTATCATGCATCGCACTACATGTGCTTTGGCGAGGAAGTGCACAGTGGGAGTTGCCATGTGCGACCGTGAGATTGTAACAGCCCACGCCCACACTGTATGATATTGTCCGCTCTGGGCATAGCTCGCACGGTTTTGTTCTTGAGGAACTCCCCCAAAAGGCCTCATATAGTATAGGGTGATAACTCCGCATATAACCACCACAACTTCAGACGACACTTTCGATGTGGGACAAAGTTTCACCTTTATTGTGTACACAGTAGCCTGCCAGCACAGTAGCTTGCTAGCCACACAGTAGCCTGCCAGCCATCTTGGGGCCCACCCATGTGTGCCCGTCCACATGTGACCACAGTGACGGGGCGTTACAATATCCCCCACTGAGGGCAGAGTCGTCCTTGGCTCTGATATCATTTGTAACAGCCCACGCCCACATTGTACGATATTGTCCGCTCTAGGCATAGCCTACATGGTTTTGTTCTTGGGGAACTCTCCCAAAAGGCCTCATACAGTATAGGGTGGCAACTCCACATATAACCACCACAACTTCAGACGACACTTTCGATGTGGGACAAAGTTTCACCTTTACTGTGTACACAGTAGCTTGCCAGCCATCTTGGGGCCCGCCCATGTGTGCCCACCCACATGTGACCACAGTGACGGGGCGTCACAGAGATGGTGTCGCTAAGGAGTGCAGGAGAGGGCATGCATCATTATAACGTACCATTCCTGCATTAATAAGAGTACTTAGGACATGATTGTTGTATTGCTTTATCATTACTACTTGATTGAATTGATAACACGTTAACCTTTGCCTTATAGCTCCACTGAGTTGATCACTCACTCTCACTCTAGGACGGTGTTTTAAAACACCAACTAGACTCTGTTGTAGATGCAGGTGGTGATGATGTCTACGCTGCTGATGGGGATTTCATAGACGAGGAGGTAGAATTCTCCTATGTTCAGCTATTAGGCAGGTCTATGTAGACCTTGTACTGATCGACAGGATTACAGGGATGACATGATTTAGTTGGACTTTCATATTTTTCTAGTTTGTATATTTTGGAACAAAACATGTATTTATTCAGCCTAATAATACACTCATACTTTAGAGGTTGTGAAACACGTATATACTTTACATATCATCACAGTCTTCCACTTGCCTAATATTCTCTCTCTGGAGTACGATATGCTGATTTAGTATAATCCCATTCATGTTTAATGCACTAATACGGACAACATTTAATCATCATTATCTATGTTGCATAAGTGATACAACAGATCTCAGGAGTTGAGCCTTTGCTCGACCTTTGATTTTTGGGGCATTACAAGTTGGTATCAGAGCATGATTTGGATTAAACTGGACCTGGTTTATGGTAACATGATGCACACTAACATACTTTGACTTAATAGGGGGTGATGAAATGTAGAAACAGTTGTAGGATCCCAAGTTTCACCAATGGGAGAAAAGTGACTGTTGCATATAGCCCGTACGCGACCGAGACCATGTAAAATGATCTCAATTCCTCAGGCCATCAAACGATAGGTTTAGACTATTACCCGATAAATCCCCAACTTGAAACATCCCAAAAGGCATGAATATGTACGAAATGGGGCGAGAAAACACACTTTACAGCCAGAGGGGCCCAAACTGCAAAATATGGGGGGAACCAGAGTGGTCCCCATGCATTTTCGGCACCCTCGGAGGGGGATGCCATTGCCCCTAGGGCCAGTGGATTGCAGCCCATCGTGCCGACTACGATGCATCGCGGTCGGGTCCAGTGGGCAGCGGCGAGCTCGCAAGTCTGACGGCCCGCCACCCCTCCCACACACATGTGGGGCTCGATTTCACATGGGACCACCCTATTTGGGTTCCCTTTACCCCCCCTTTGCTCATTTCACCCATCAAAAACTTCAGCTTCTTCCTTTTCTTGCACCCACCTCCACCATTCTCTCAAATCCATCTTCTACTACATTCAATCCCCTTTATTTCTTCTCATTTGAGTACACAAACCCACCTTTGTGTCTCATAAACTTCAAAATCCTCCAACCCATCTTATCCTTCAACCTTTATTCACTCTCATGACTCTTTTTGAGCTAGTGGCTACCATCTTTTCCCTTTCCACACTCCTTTCCCTTATGGAAAAGAAGAGGGCGCCCGTGGATGAAGTCGGGCCTAGCCGCCCTACTCGCCCAAGGAAGCAGACGAGCCGATACGAATGCAACAATTTTCTGAGGGTCTACGACCTGAAATACATATGAAGATGTGTTGCGCTAGCATTCCTAACTATGATGAGCTAGTGAACATATCCCTATGAGCTAAGCAGGATGGGGATAGAATGTCCCGTAAAAGTGTACCCATGGGTCCGAGGACTTGACTTGATTTGTCGAGTAGACCGTTCCTTGGTAAGAGGCCACGTATAGATTCGCCTCCCCGACTTACAACTCCACCGACCCAGCTGAGGTGATCAGATGTATGGTGCACCTACTATAAGAGGTTGGGCCAAACTGACACTTACTTCTTTACCAGGATGAGGGATAATGGCTTCGCCCCTCCTCATAAGACTAATCGTCAGATGCCGCAACCTATCTCAGCTCCACCTCTACGATTAGCACCGCCTGCACAACCATCTTGTAGTGCCAAAATCACTATTATACTCTGTTATATATAACTTGCATAAGTGAAGCTCTCTCAAGGATCAACATACATGTACAAGCTAAGCTCACATCAAGCAAAGCTCTCAAGTACAAGACTCAAGATCTTGAATGAAAGAACTGATCACAAGACAAGACTCTTGAATGCAAGAACTGCTCACAAGACTCAAGCTGAAAAGAAAAAGAAAGTACAAGGCAAGACTCAAGCTGAACTCAAGACTCAAGCTGAAACTCAAGCCACTTTCATGATTGAGCTACTTCAAGGTTTAGTCTACATCAAGACTTCAAGGCTCATTCTTCATGGTCTCTTGTTTCAATGTCCATACTTCTTGATTGAGGTTTGTTTGACCATAGGATGACCTTAGAAAGTAGGTCATTTCGGATACATAAGTCGAATGTTATTTTACATGTGATTGGTCTGTTCTTCGACCAGTCTTAGGTCTGCTTCGACTAGTCCTAGACTTGCTTCGACCAGTCTAAGATTTCCTGGATCGATCGTAAGTTTGTTACAAATTCGGATAAAATCTTAGCCTTCGACTAGTCCTAGAACTGCTCGACCGATCGTAGGAACAGTGTCGACATCTTCGACCAATCGTAGAATCTACGACTCGAAGTCCAAATGAAGGTTTTCGTGTCCTACGACTGGGCCGAAGGAAACCTACGACCGATCGTAGGTGACCTACGACGATCGTAGGAGGGCTACGACGATCGTAGAACGGCCAAAGTATATCCCGCCGGATTTTTCAAATATCTCATAGAGCTTCGACTAGTCGTAGAGCACTCTAGACCAGTCGAAGACCTGATCTTTTCACTTATAAATAGAGCACGAATCTCAAAAGAAATCATCGATTTAATTATAGTATTCAAGCCAATCTTCGTCGAACTTCTGAGAGATAATTTTGTGCTCCATTTAAGCTAAGTGTGCTTATTTAATATCTTCTTTCCTTAGCTTTATTTTAATTGATTTTGTTTCTTATATTCCAATCTGATTTGAAAAGAGGAATTGTTATTCCCTTTCTTTGGAATCAAAATCAATTAAGGCAAGCCCTATTTGGTTTAATTTAAAATCTATTAGATCTAGAACCATTGTAATCGAGTACTGGACATTGAACTTGGACATTCAATCATCTACTTTGATTTGGTTCTACCGGGCTGCTACAACGAAGAAGATATTCAGGTATTTTACATATTGTAAATTCCTTTCTATTATTTTGGTTTCTTTCAAGATTTGCCAGAAAAATATTGTTATATTGGTTATCTGAGGAAAGCCAGGAAAACTCAGAAGTGGGGTTTTTTTAATTCTGTAAGCCCACATACAAAGACACAATTGTAAGGGTTTTGGGTGAACCTGGGATGTGTGAGGATATTAGGAGTGGAGTAGCTTTTTGTGTGGCTGTTGGATAACAGTTGGTGAACACACAGGTGAACCACTATAAACCTTTGAGTTGTGGTTGATTGATCTATTCTTTTAATTGTTTTTATTCTTTTTGTGGGATGTATGTATGGTGGTGAATGTTGTAATTATTTCAAGCTTTGTGAGAATGTTGTAATAGCTTAGAATTTACTTTCTGCTATTCCTTTATAAGCTTGATTTTCAATTTCATTTTGAAAGTTGTTCCAGCAAGGTTGCCCTGCCATTTTTATGGTGTATGGCTGTCCCTAGAACAATACATTTTTAATTACAAGTTATTTCAATTCAGTTTGTATTTGTTTTTGTATTCCTCTTCGATTTGAGACTTGATACAAAGACCTTTCTAGAAATAAGGTTGTCCTACCATAAACTCGTTTTTGGTGTAAGGTTGTCCTTAGAATAACGTTTGTATCAACCTCTCAAGATCTGAATTTTGAGGTTGTTTTTCTTTCTTGCATTATTATTTAATTTGGCTATCATTTTCTTTATTATTCCGCTGTTATAAGTTTTTATTTGGCATTGTCCTATTCACCCCCTCTAGGACATATAGCTTGGCCTTTTCAAGTGGTATCGAGCCTAATAGCTCCTTTTAATTCTTGGATTTAATTCCCGAGCTAACGATTTAAGCTATTCAGATGTCAAATTTTGATAGCCTTTCATCACTAGGCCTCCACCCTTTGATGGCTCCAACTATGCTTATTGGAAAGCCGTAATGAGGATCTTCCTCAAATCAATGGATGAAAATGTGTGGCAAGCCACGGTGACCGAATGGAATCCTCCTATCATGGAAGTTACCGGGGTTGATGGTTCAAAGTCTATGAAAACCACACCATATTACCAATGGACCACCCTTCATAAAAGTGAGAGTAGTGCAAATGCTAAAGCACTAAATGCAATTACTTGCGCACTATCACCGGATGAGTTCAAAAGAATCATTTCTGTGATACCGCAAAGCAAGCTTGGGATACATTAGAAATGACACACGAGGGTACTACAATTGTCAAAAATCTAAAGTCCAACTCCTCACAACCAGATTTGAAGAAATTCATATGGAGGAAAATGAGATGTTTATGGACTTTTACACTAGATTGAATGACATTGTAAACTCAATGTGGGGTCTTGGCGATAAAATCCCGGAAAGTAAAGTATGTGCAAAAATATTACGCTCACTTGAACGGTTCAATTCTAAAGTAACCGCAATCCAAGAACTTC
Organism: Magnolia sinica; assembly: GCF_029962835.1. Taxonomy (NCBI): domain Eukaryota; kingdom Viridiplantae; phylum Streptophyta; class Magnoliopsida; order Magnoliales; family Magnoliaceae; genus Magnolia; species Magnolia sinica. The sequence goes on from NC_080580.1 coordinate 47,966,225, forward strand.
GTGATATGGATAATATGAGGGTTGAAGAACTAGTTGGTTCTCTACAAACCTACGAGTTAAACTTTAAAGCTCCTAAAGGTAAATCTATCGCGCTAAAATCTTCTAAATGTAATTCAAGAAAATTCTGATTCAGAAGATGATATGGCTCTTTTGGCTAAAAAATTTTATAAGATTTTAAAAAGCAAGAAAAGTGTTGATTTTCAAAAATCAAATGACAAAAAGAAGTTTAGACCCAAATATCGAAAATCTTTGAAAGATAGTCAATGTTACAACTTTCTAGAATATGGGCACTTAGCAAATAGATGTACTAAAAGGGACAAACCCAAGAAGAAGGGTATGTTGGCTACATGGGATGAATCATCCGATTCTGAAGGTTCTTCTGAATCGATTCTGAAACTGAGTCGTGCAATGAGGTCAAAGCTCTTATGACTCTAGCCAAATTCACATTTTCGGATAATGACTCTACAAGTGAAGAAAATCAATAGTGAATGTGAAAATGAAGATGATCTTCAAGATGCTTAGATTGCCCTATATAAGGATAGTTGTAAAATTGTTGTCAAGCTTAATCTTCAAATAGAAAAGTTTTCTAAACTGAAAAATTGTTTTGAATCTCTTGTCTTAGAAAAATCACAAATGACACATAATATTGAAAAATCAAAATGCGATTTGGAATATAAAAACTCTCAAATAGTTGAATTAAAATCTGAAATTGAGAAACTTAAAACTGAAGTTTCCTCTCTTCTGAGTTTAAAGGACACATGGAAATATGCCCAAGGTGATCCAAAGTTAGAAAAATTGTTATCCGGATCAAGAAAATGTGGCGATCGATCCGGGTTGGGCTATGATAAAAATCAACCTCCTAAACAAAAGTATACTCCTCCTATATTTGTTAAAGGAGAGTCCTCAAACTCAAAAGGGAAAAGTACTTATCAAGATTTTTCTAAAAATTCAAAAACTTTTCAAAAACCTAGAAACAGCCATGTCAACTTCAATCAGAATCAAAATCCACTAGCTGAAAAGATAGTTGATTTACTCAAGGAGCTATTAAAATCTAACTCTATAGGTCATTCCTACAAATATACACAAAAGAAGACCAACTATGTTCCTAAACCCAAAACAGATATGAAATGGGTTCCTAAAGTCACCTGCTTGGTTGCTCACACTGCTTTCAAAGCAACAAGTCATTCAAAGTGGTACCTAGACAGTGGATGCTCCAGGCATATGACAGGTGACAAAGCCTTATTCACCGATCTGAAAGATATGACTGATGGGTCAGTCACATTTGGTGATGGAAGCAACTGCAAGATTTTAGGCCAAGGTACGGTTCAACTTTTTAATCTTCCAGTGTTTAAAAATGTTTTATATGTTGAAGGCCTAAAGCACAACTTGCTTAGTATATCACAAATATGTGATAATAACCATAATGTTCGGTTTTCTAATCAAAGCTGTGAAATACTAAACAATAAGGGTTCTGTAATATTAACTGGACGTAGAACGTCTGAAAATTGCTATATTATTAGTGAATCCAGCACATCTAATCAAACATGTTACATGGTCCAAACAGACGAGACTGACTTATGGCACAAACGTCTTGGACATGTACATTATCGAAATTTATATCGATTGAGCAAACGAGAACTTGTAAGAGGTTTACCCAAACTTCAGAAATTAGATAAAATATGTGGTGAGTGCCAGATAGGCAAACAAACAAAGAACTCACACAAAAAGGTGAATTCAAATACCACATCAAGATCACTCAAACTTCTCCACATGGATCTGATAGGACCTACCAGAACAGAAAGTCGAGGTGGGAAAAAGTACATCTTGGTAATAGTTGATGACTTTACCAGATTCACTTGGGTAGTCTTCTTAAGGGATAAATCTGAAACCCTTGAAGAAGTAAGAAAAGTTCTCAAAAGGATTCAAACTGAAAAATCCTCTCAAATCAGTAAGATTCGTAGTGATCATGGATCTGAATTTGAGAATAGCAATTTTGAGAAGTTCTGTACCGACCAAGGAATATTACATGAATTCTCTACTCCCAAAACTCCTCAACAAAATGGAATTGTAGAAAGGAAGAATAGGGTGCTTCAAGAAATGGCTAATGTCATGTTGAATAGCATGAAGCTCTCTAAAAATCTTTGGGCTGAAGCATCAACACACTTGCTATATTATTAACCGAGTCTACACAAAAAAGATAATAATAAGACGGCTTACGAATTGTGGTTCAATAAAAAGCCTACTGTTAAATACTTTCGAGTTTTTGGCAGGAAGTGCTATATTTTACGTGATCGTGAAAATTTGGGAAAGTTCGATACGAAGAGTGATGAAGGTATTTTTCTAGGATACTCTTTAAACAATCGAGCTTATAGAGTTCTGAACAAAAGGATCGGTGTGATTCAAGAATCCATTAATGTTGTCATTGATGATCATTTAAACACACCAACTTCTAATTCAGATAATGATGAAGTACTAATCATTGATAAACCCGATACTTCATCAAATCAAACTGATTTTGAGTTGAGGACTGTTAAAGATCATCCAACCACACAAATTCTTGGAAACCCTCTCACCGGTGTTCGCACCGTAGACAACTTGAGGATATATGTAATTATGTATGTTTTACATCCCAAATTGAACCATCAAACGTAAAAGAAGGTCTTGCTGAAATCTGGATTGTTGCGATGCAAGATGAACTCAACCAATTCATAAGAAATGATGTTTGGTATCTCGTACCAAGACCTAAAGATAAACACATCATCGGAACAAAATGGATTTTCAAAAATAAGTCTGACGAATGTGGAAATATAATTAGAAACAAGGCTAGACCGGTGGTACAAGGTTATACTCAAATTGAAGGGATTGATTTCGATGAAACCTTTGCACCAATAACACGTCTTGAATCTATCAGACTATTTATATCCATTGCATGTTTTAGAAAGATAAAGATCTATCGATGGATGTGAAAAGTGCTTTTCTAAATGGCGATTTACATGAAGAAGTCTATGTTGAAGAGCCAATGGGTTTTGAAGATTCCAAAAATACTGATCATGTATATCGGCTTAAAAGGCACTTTATGTATTATTACAATCACCTAGGGCATGGTTTGAGAAACTAACAAAATTTCTTTTAACTAATAATTTTCAAATGGGATCTGTTGATAAAACTCTGTTTGTTAAAAAACAAAATGATCATATCTTAATGGTACGATTTATGTTGATGATATCATTTATGGATCAACTTGTATTGACTTGACTACTGAGTTTGCAGATTTGATGAAATCACGTTTGAAATGAGCATGGTTGGGGAATTGACTTATTTCCTTGGATTGCAAGTAAAGCAACAATCAAGGAATATTCATTTCTCAATCTAAGTATGCCTTGAATCTAATCAAGAGATTTGGATTTGAGAATGGCAAGAATTTCGATACTCCCATGAGTACTACCCGAAACTATCAAAAGACTCTAATGGTAAAAATGTAGACACAAAACTTTATCGGAGTATGATTGGTAGTTTGTTATATCTAACTGCTAGTATACCTGATATTTCTATAAGTGTAGGTATTTGCGCAAGATATCAATCTGAACCAAAAGAATATCACTTGATTCCTGTCAAGCGAATTATTAGATATGTCGCAAGTACTGTAAATCTCGGTCTCTGGTATCCTCATGAAACCAATGTTCAATTAGTTGGGTACTCGAATGTTGACTTGGCTGGTAATCTAGATGATAGAAAATCAACCAGTGGTGGTTGTTTTTTCATTGGAAATTGTCTAGTTTCTTGGTTTAGTAAGAAACAAAATTCTATAACAGCTGAAGCTGAGTATATCGCAGCTGGTAATGCATGTACACACTTGTTTGGATGCAACGAATGCTAAGTGATTATGGAATTAAACAGATTCTATGTTATTACATTGTGATAATTCCAGTGCGATAAATATTTCAAAAATCCTATTCAGGATTCTCGTACTAAGCACATTGACATTAGATTTCATTATATAAGGGAATTAGTAGAAGAAAAAGTTATATCTCTAGAATATATTCCTACCGAAAATCAACGAGCTGACATTTTCACAAAACCTCTTGATAAAAGCAAGTTCAAAAAGATGAAATTTGATCTTGGCATGTGCATTTTAAATTGATAATTTATGCCTTCTTGTATATTATTGTATATATTTGCTAGATTGAATTTCAATTTTTGTTTAAATTGCAAGATATTGGATTTTTGGGGTTTGTACGACTGTCGTGAGTATACACGACCCGTCGTACTACGACCGATCGTAGATACCCACGACCAATCGTGGAGCAAGGGTTTCACTTCAAATGGTATCTATGCTATCTCAAATGGTACTCGATTTGTTTGCCATCCTTAATCTGTCATTTCATTCTTGATTTCGACTCCATCCTGGTCATAGTGACATTCCATTTGCATACTTTATGACCGTATTGGCTACTCATATGTTAGTCGATATGCTGTTGATGAAGCACCAATCCATCATCGATCTTCAACAATACAAATATTAATAAGATGAAGTTGGATCCGCTTCGAACAAGGTGGTGGTGTTGATGGTGGTCTGAAGAAGCTGGTGTTGATATTAATATGGATGATATTTTTGAGGAACTGGATTTGACTCTACTAATGATCCAGATTTTGTACCATCGGATTTGATGCACGTCGAGTGCATTAGAAGATAAAGTTGAGAATATTAATGTTAAGTTGGAGAGCATGTCTATTGCTCATGATTTGCAATTCAAATACATGCGCAAATATCTTAGGCGCTTGAACAAAGGCATGCACCAACTTGATCCTTCTATTCCTGCTCCATCTTCAAGTTCTAATTCTGACTAGTTTCTATGAGACTTTTGGTATGTAATAACTTTATTACTTTGCTCTTGTTTGATTGAGTTTGAGTTGGATTCTATGTTGGATATTTGTTTTTCATGGAATATTTATGCTGGATATCTGTGATGCTATCTTGAGTAGCATTGGTTATGTTACTCAGGGGGAGTGGGGTGTCAAGAAGAATATATGTTTGATCTTGTTGAATGTTGAAACTGGTTGAATGTTTAATGTTGCTTATTGATTTGCATGTATTAACCAGTTGTTTTACTTTTGTTTGGTTATGTGTTTTGTCACTAATTTGACAAAGGGGGAGATTGTAAGTGCTATAGTTTATATCCCTGTTTGTTGTCAAATTTGTAGTGCCAAAATCACTATTATACTCTGTTATATATAACTTGCATAAGTGAAGCTCTCTCAAGGATCAACATACATGTACAAGCTAAGCTCACATCAAGCAAAGCTCTCAAGTACAAGACTCAAGATCTTGAATGAAAGAACTGATCACAAGACAAGACTCTTGAATGCAAGAACTGCTCACAAGACTCAAGCTGAAAAGAAAAAGAAAGTACAAGGCAAGACTCAAGCTGAACTCAAGACTCAAGCTGAAACTCAAGCCACTTTCATGATTGAGCTACTTCAAGGTTTAGTCTACATCAAGACTTCAAGGCTCATTCTTCATGGTCTCTTGTTTCAATGTCCATACTTCTTGATTGAGGTTTGTTTGACCATAGGATGACCTTAGAAAGTAGGTCATTTCGGATACATAAGTCGAATGTTATTTTACATGTGATTGGTCTGTTCTTCGACCAGTCTTAGGTCTGCTTCGACTAGTCCTAGACTTGCTTCGACCAGTCTAAGAAAATCCTCGACCAGTCGTAAGTTTGTTACAAATTCCGGATAAAATCTGTTAGCCTTCGACTAGTCCTGGAATCTGTTCGACCAGTCGTAGGAACAGTGTTTCTGCATCTTCGACCAGTCGTAGAATCTACGACTCGAAGTCCAGCGAAGGTTTTCAGGTCCTACGACCAGTCGAAGGAAACCTACGACCAGTCGTAGGTGACCTACGACCAGTCGTAGGAGGGCTACGACCAGTCGTAGAACGGTCAAAGCATATCCCGCCGGATTTTTCAAATATCTGTTAGAGCTTCGACTAGTCGTAGAGCACTCTAGACCGCCGAAGACCTGATCTTCTCACTTATAAATAGAGCACGAATCTCAGAAGAAATCATCGATTTAATTATAGTATTCAAGCCAATCTTCGTCGAACTTCTGAGAGATAATTTTGTGCTCCATTTAAGCTAAGTGTGCTTATTTAATATCTTCTTTCCTTAGCTTTATTTTAATTGATTTTGTTTCTTATATTCCAATCTGATTTGATAAAGAGGAATTGTTATTCCCTTTCTTTGGAATCAAAATCAATTAAGGCAAGCCCTGTTTGGTTTAATTTAAAATCAATTAGAACTAGAACCATTGTAATCGAGTACTGGACATTGAACTTGGACATTCAATCATCTACTTTGATTTGGTTCTACCGGGCTGCTACAACGAAGAAGATATTCAGGTATTTTACATATTGTAAATTCCTTTCTATTATTTTGGTTTCTTTCAAGATTTGCAAAAATCTTGTTATATTGGTTATCCGAGGAAAGCCAGGAAAACTCAGAAGTGGGGTTTTTTAATTGTGTAAGCCCACATACAAAGACACAATTGTAAGGGTTTTGGGTGAACCTGGGAAAACCTATCTTTAGTGAACGCTAATATCCCCTGTGTGAGGATATTAGGAGTGGAGTAGCTTTTTGTGTGGCTGTTGGATAACAGTTGGTGAACACACAAGCGAACCACTATAAATCCTTTGAGTTGTGGTTGATTGATTTATTCTTTTAATTGTTTTTATTCTTTTTGTGGGATGTATGTATGGTGGTGAATGTTGTAATTATTTCAAGCTTTGTGAGAATGTTGTAATAGCTTAGAATTTACTTTCTGCTATTCCTTTATAAGCTTGATTTTCAATTTCATTTTGAAAGTTGTTCCAGCAAGGTTGCCCTGCCATTTTTATGGTGTATGGCTGTCCCTAGAACAATACATCTTTAATTACAAGTTATTTCAATTCAGTTCATATTTGTTTTTGTATTCCTCTTCGATTTGAGACTTGATACAAAGACCTTTCTAGAAATAAGGTTGTCCTACCATAAACTCGTTTTTGGTGTAAGGTTGTCCTTAGAATAACGTTTGTATCAACCTCTCAAGATCTGAATTTTGAGGTTGTTTTTCTTTCTTGCATTATTATTTAATTTGGCTATCATTTTCTTTATTATTCCGCTGTTATAAGTTTTTATTTGGCATTGTCCTATTCACCCCCTCTAGGACATATAGCTTGGCCTTTTCAAGTGGTATCAAAGCCTTAGCACCGCCTGCACAACCATCTTACTGGCCACCCACACCTAGATTTAGGCCACCTCAATGACCTATGACAGTGCAGGAAAATCATCCTCAACAAGCTCGGGTGCACTCACTTGCAACTAAGGCTTCCGAGACGGAAACTGCATCACCATTGGCTTTCGAAGTCATAACACATATCCAAGGTATACCAGTCTTCCTATTGGTGGACACCGGGTCCACTATTTTAAAAATATCATGCACAGCAGTCAAGCGACTAGTATTGGAAACCACTCCTATGGTTGGGATGAGACTCCTTATTACCACAGGGACCTTCTCAGACCGTATCAAGATTTGTAAGGGTTGCTCGATAGACTTAGGAAGCAGAACAGTACTCGTTGACCCGATTGTCGCCCTGCTGTGTCACTACGATGTCATCCTCGGTATAGATTGGCTCACCGAGATGAAGGCGGAGATCGATTGTGATACTAGAGTGGTGACAGCCCATGGACCTGAGGGCACGACCTTTACTTTCCCAGTTCAGGTCAATTGGTACTACCGCATTAGTTGTTATGCTACATTGCTAGAGAATGTTGATGGCCCGACGCTTGCGAACACGCCTGTAGTCCAAGATTTTACGGACGTGTTCAGGACGATACCTGGACTACCTCCTCGGCGGCTGAGGTAACGGTTTGGCTATCTTAGAAAAGTTCCTAATGAATCGATGATAGTAACCTACGAGGCCGAGGAAACTCCTCACTTCAGTAACCGAACTGGGTTGCTCCCAGTCCTGAACGGCGGCCACCTTAGCAAGGTCCACAGCTATTCCTTCCTTGGACACCACATGTCACAGGAACTTGACTTCTTCTTTCCAGAAGTCACATTTCTTGTACTGAGCAAACAACTGGTTCTTCCTAAGAATATCAAAAACTGCTCACAGGTGCTCCTCGTGATCTTTTCGACTCTTAAAGTATATCAAGATGTCATCTATAAATACGATGACGAATCGGTACAGATATGGCCGAACCACCCAGTTCATCAGGTCCATGAACACGACTGATGTGTTTGTGAGTCCAAACAACATCACAAGGAACTCGTAGTGCCCAAAGCTGGTTCTGAATACTATTTTCTGCATGTCCTCATCCCTGACACACAACTAGTGATACCCTAATTGTAAGTCGTTCTTTGAAAAATACTATGCCCCTTTCAACTGGTCGAATAAATCATCAATCCTGGGTAGAGTATACTTGTTCTTCACTGTCACTTGGTTCAACCTGCAATAATCAATACACAATTACAGTGATCCATCATTTTTCTTCACAAACAACACAGGTGCTCCCCAAGGAGAGACACTCGGCAGTATGAAGCCTGATTCTAACAGACCGTTGATCTGACTCCTCAATTCTTCCATTTCACATGGAGGCATGTGATACGTTGGTAGCGAAATGGGTGTCGCACCAGGCACAAGGTCAATAGCTCAAGTTTGCTTTGAATGAGAAGGCAGAAGCAGCCTTTTAGGAACTGAAGGACAAGTTGATGTCCGCACCCGTACTAGTATTACCAGTGCAGGGGGTCAGATATACTATATACATTGACACCTCTCATGTTGGTTTGGGTTATGTTCTTATGTAGAAGGACAGAGTGATTGCCTATACATCACGACAGTTGAGGAAACACGAGGAGAACTACCCTACGCATGACCTGGAGTTGGCGGCCATCATCTTTACATTAAAGCTTTGGAGACATTACCTCTATAGAGAGGAGTTCAAGCTCTTTTGCAACCACAAGAGCCTCAGGTACATATTCACATAGAGAGACCGAAATATGAGGCAACGATAATGGATGAAAACTTTGAAAGACTTCAAGTTTGAGGTCTCCTACCATCCTGGCAAGGCTAACCTTATGGCAGAAGCATTGAGCTACAAGAAGACGATAGCATTTGTAGCTCCGTTGATAATACAGGAATGGAATATGGTCGAGTTTGTGCGAGACTTCGAGCAGAGGATTACAGTAGAGGAGCCGTTTAAGAGCATTGCACATATTCGTGTGTAGGCACTTATCGATGACCGAATCATTGTGGCTCAGATAGAAGATGAATGGTTGATGAAGATGAGAGAGCAGACAACTGACAACGAAGAGTCTGAATGGCGAGTTGGTTTGAATGGGGGTTTACGTTACCGTAGCCGCCTATGCGTCCCAAATCTTCATGACTTGAGAAAGGAAGTTCTAAAAGCTACTCACAATTCGAAGATGACAATGCATCCTGGCAGTACGAAGATGTACCGAGGCATGAAGCGTTCGTATTGGTGGGACAACATGAAGGCCCACATAGCAGACTATGTGTCCCGTTGTCTTACGTGCTAGCAGGTCAAGGCCGAACATCGTCGACCTCCTGATTTACTTTATCCCATGCCTATAGCTGAATGGAAATGGGATTTCATCTCTATGGATTTCATTTCAAGGTTGCTGAAGACGAGGAAGGGACATGACTCCATTTGGGTGATTGTGGACCTATTGACGAAATCGGCTCATTTTCTCCCTATTAGAGTTTCAAACTCAGTAGATGATTTGGTTAGGCTATACATCAAGGAGATAGTACATCTGCATGGAGTGCCTATGGAGATTGTGTTAGATCGAGACACGTGATTCACATTTATCTTTTGGACTCATATCTAGGAAGTGATGGGGGTGAAACTGAAGTTCAGTACCGCGTTCCACCTACAGATTGACAGGCAGAGAGAAAGGGTAAATCAGGTGTTAGAAGACATGTTGCAGGCATGTGCGCTTGATTTCAAAGACAGTTGGGATGACTGTCTTCCCTATGCAGAGTTCGCTTATAACAACAACTTTCAAGCGAGCATTGGCATAGCTCCCTATGAGGTATTATATGGGCGTCCGTGTCAAGCACTGCATTGTTGGGCAAAAATTTGTGAGAGAAGCCTAATTGGCCTAGATTTAGTACAGGCGACCTCTGAGAAGATTGACATTATCAGGCGTCGACTTCTTATGGCATAGAGTAGACAAAAGAGTTACGCTGATATGAGGCGGCGACAGCTAGAGTTTGAGGTTAGAGACCATATATTCCTAAAGGTTTCCCCCATGAAGGGAGTCCTTCAATTTGACAAGAAGGAGAAACTCACGCCATGATTTATTGGTTCATTCCAGATCCTAAATCGAGTGGGTGTGGTGGCATACCGTCTTGCTTTGCCCACAACACTCGCAAGTGTGCACAACATATTTCATGTATCAATGCTGAAGAAATACGTTCTTGATCCTTACCACATTATCAAATAGGAGCAGGTACAGTTGAGTGAAGATACTACTTATGTACTGCGACTGACGTGTATCCTAGATAGCAAGGAGTAGATGTTGTGCAGTAAAGTTATCCCGCTTGTGAAAGTACTGTGGATGCATCACACTAAGGAAGAGGCTACTTGGTTAACAGAGGCCGAGGTCCGTAAGAACTACCCTCAGATTCTTGAGGAGTACGAAAAGGTATTAATTTCAAAGATGAAATTTTTCTTTAAGGGGGGTAGATTGTAACATCTTAGAAAAAAATCCGTACAAAGACTCGAGTATCACCTCATACAGAAATCACTAAGGATCGAATTATGTAGAAATTAGGCAAAAATTAATTAAGTACTAAACTAAATAAATCAGAGAATTAGCTCAAACTACTTTCTATACAAATTGCAAGACCCAAAACCATTAGAATCACTAACCTAATATTACCTAGAAACCTAGGATCAATCACAAAACCTAGTTGCTCTCGGGAGCACATTGAAACTCCGTATTGGGTCTAGACCGCATGTCGAAAGTCTGATTACCATGGGACTATAAGATTATGACCACCATAATGGGCATGACAAGCATCGTGGGAGTCGAATTCAAATAGTATCTAGAAACACACAACTTGAGCATGGAGCAAAGTGTATGAGAAACACGAATATCTTTATAAAAGGTACTCAAACTTAAGTGAATTGGGTCGTTCGCTTGCAGAAAAAATTTAAGGTTTCAGACCATCAGATTTTGACTTAACTACACCCTTAGATCAGGAAAATTTCCCTGCACATACCGGTACACTTGTGGCCCTGATTGAGTGACGATAACTGTTGAACTGAAACATGTCCTCCACATTCGATCTACAAATCCGATCGGACCAAAATCTTAACTTGGCATAGATCCATTGTCAGGGAACTTTCTCCAGACTGTATGTGAGCAATGGACCTCCAGATGAGTTCCATTGGCCGGAAACAGCTACCCTTTAGCTATACCCTAAGTATACCATGACCCTAGAGCCATTGACATCACTTCTGAGCCTATATAATGCCCTTAGCCCACCCCTCTCTCATTCCATACGATTTTCTCTAACCCTAGGAGAGAGAAGAGAGAAAAGAGGAGGAAAAAGTGAGGAGAAGAGAGTGAGATAAGGAGATCATTGCTGGGATCCTTTCCCACGACTCCACACGCCGAATCGCCACCCCACCGTCATTACATCGTCGATTCTGACTTCGATTTGGGTAAGAAATCCCAAACCTAATCTCATTTTAGAAATTCAAATAGAGAAAATGATGAAATAGATAACCTATTCCGTGATTTAGGTAGTCGTTGTGCTATAGACGGAAGCGTAGTGTACAAACCGAGTTCCTAACAAGTAAACCGACGAAACGTGCGGACTACAAACGTTTAGGTTATGGGTTTCGAGGCTTTTAATGTCAGCTAATGATTTATGTCTGACTTGAGTGTTGCCATATGACCTTAGTTATGATGCTTCGATAATTTATACATATGTGTGAACTATGTGAATATATGATGCATTCCATGTGTTTGTTGAAAAGTTCGAATGAATGTGAAATCATGATTTGTGCTTGCCATGAATATTAACCTAGAATACATGATTGTTGTATGTATGAAAACTCCTTTGTGAAAGGATTTGCCATAATATATGCTATAACTAATTTAGTTCATATGTGTGGTAATGTGTAGTCTAAGTGTTTGATAAAATATCTAAATGAGAAATTGTCCGATGAATTGTATTTATAAAGGGCGTTGAGATAGGATTCTCAACTACCTTATTTAGATGTATAATTTCCTTCATGTAGTCTTAATTTCAACTACATGATTTATGTATAAAATGCATATGTTGGATGCATGAGATATTGTTGGATGAATTGTATTTAATAGGGGTGTTGAGATAGAATTCTCAATTACCTTATCTATATGTATAATTTTCTTCATGTAATCTTAATTTCAACTATGTAATTTATGAATGAATTGAAATGTTCGGTAGCATGTTCAATATGTTGATAAAATGCTCAAATGAGTGTTGTACTTGGATTATTTGTTAAATGCCTATATGATTATCACATGTCTCCACATGCTGCATTTAAGTATGATTGGGACTACTATGTAGTCCAGGCAATCGGTAACAATTCCTGTTTGAGTGATTGAATTAGTCTCGGCACATTTGATGCGTTCATTGAATCTGAGTCGTACAATGATTGTCGACAGTGGTTAGGCTAGGTAGAGTGCTTATGCGATCCATGTCGATTAATTCAGCATACGCTCGTACCAGTCAAACTTGTCTAATAAATCGATTGGCTTATTGTTTGTTTACCATGTATGAACGCTACTGCTTGAATCTAAGGTACCACTTACCAATGTAAAGCCCGTTCAACCATGGTACTATGATCTGCTAAGACTCATGAGCCGGGCATGGTGGTATGGGACACCGTGGTCGAGCTGTCGGCCTACGTTGGGGTGACAAACCTCCCCGTAGTGACCTATGAGTAACCCAAACTCATGAGCTGAATACGGTGGTATGAGACACTATATTTGAGCTGTCTGCCTACACCAGAGCAACCTAGTTGTGGTCCCAACGTGGGTTGGGGTGTACCATCTGATCCGTACCCCCTTCGAAAATAATGCTCCAGTTGGTAGGGCGTTAGTGGAGTGACCTCAAGTATAATCAAATGAACTTGCCTATCCACTGCTTTTCAAATCAGGGGTGATGTTGTCCTATAACTTGCTTGTCGTATGTGATTAACTAGGATTGACGACCCTAGATGGATCATCGTTTGGGTAAATGATATAAAGGGAGGTACCTTAGCTTCCCGAATCTGCTGTATGAATAAGCCTAACTAAGTACTTAGCTAACACTATCATGTATCGCACTGCATGTGCTTTGGCGAGGAAGTGCATAGTGGGAGTTTCCATGCGCGACCGTGAGATAGTGTCGCTGAGGGAGTGCAGGAGAGGGCATGCATTATTACAACATACCATTCCTGCATTAATAAGAGTACTTAGGACATGATTATTGTATTGCTTTATCATTACTGCTTGATTAAATTGATAATATATTAACCTTTGCCTTATAGCTCCACTGAATTGATCACTCACTCCCACTCTAGGATGGTGTTTTAAAACACCAACCAAACTCTGTTGTAGATGCAGGTGGCGATGATGTCTACACTGCTGATTGGGATTTCATAGACGAGGAGGAAGAATTCTCCTAGGTTCAGCTATTAGGCGGGTTTATGTAGACCATGTACTAATCGACGAGATTACTGGGATTATATGATTTAGTCAGACTTTCATATTTTGCTAGTTTGTATATTTTGGAACAAAACATGTATTTATTCAACCCAGTAATACGCTCATATTCTGGAGGTTGTGAAACACGTATATACTTTACATATCTATCACAGTCTTCCACTTGCCTAATATTCTCTCTTTGGAGTTTGATATTCTGATTTAGTGTAATTCCATTCGTGTTTAATGCACTAATACGGACAACATTTAATCATCATTATCTATGTTGCATAAGTGATGCGACGGATCTCGGGAGTTGAGCCTTTGCTCAACCATCAATTTTCGGGGCATTACATAGATGGGGATAACACTCTCTAATCTCGGCCTCACGTTCCCAAGATGCCTAGGCCTCCGAATGATGACCCCACTGCACCTTTACCAGGGGAATTACCATGGTCCTAAGAACTTGCTCCTTCTGATCAAGGATACAAATCGGCTGCTCGATATAGGAAGCATCCTCACAGACCTCAAGGGGCTGCCAATCAATCACTGCAATGATGTTCAACCCACACTTCCTCAACATAGATACACGAAACACATCGTGGATCCTAGACAACTCTGAAGGTAAGGCAAGCCTATAGGCCATATCGCCCACGTGCTCGGTAATCTCAAAAGGTCCAATAAACCTCGAGGCAAGCTTGCCCTTCACTCCGAATCGAACCACGCCCTTCATAGGTGAGACCTTGAGATATACCATGTCCCCAACAACAAACTCGAGGGGTCAACGCCGACGATCAGCAAAACTCTTCTGTCAGCTCTGAGCTGTGCGCATCTTTTTCCTGATAATATCCACAATCTCTGACGTCTGTTTCACAAGCTCGGGACCTAGGAGACGACGCTCTCCAACCTCGGTCCAACAGCTAGGAGATCTGCATGATCTACCATATAGTGCCTCAAATGGAGTCATGCCGATAGTTGCCTGATAACAGTTGTTGTATGCAAACTCAGCAAGGCGTAAATGCTCATCCCAATCACCCGCAAAAGTCAATCACATAGGCTCTGAGCATATCCTCAAGGATCTGGTTGACCCTTTCGGTTTGCCAATCTGTCTACGGATGATAAGCGGTGCTGAGATGCAAGGTAGACCCCATCGCCTGCTGAAAACTCCTCCAAAACTAAGTCGTAAATCTGGGGTCTCGGTTACAAAACGATCGAAACTGGAATGCTGTGTAGTCTCACTATCTCCTCGATGAAGATCCTCGCTAACTGATCCATAGTCCAAGAAGCACGCATTGGAATGAAATGCGTCGACTTTGTCAGACGATCAACAACAACCCAAATGGTATCGTGACCGCACTGAGTCCTCGGTAAACCCATAATGAAATCTGTCAACACATGCTCCCACTTCTAAACTGGAATGCTCAATGGCTGTAAGGGACCAGGGGGTCTCTGGTGATTAGCCTTGACATACTGGCAAGTGTCACACTCGGCTACGAAGTTAGCAATCTGGTGTTTCATCCCTGACCAAAAGTACTACCTCCTTATATCTCTGTACATCTTTGTGGAGCCCGGATGGATGGTAAGTCTCGATCGGTGTGCCTCGTTCATCAGATCACGACGCAACTTTGGCACATCCAGAACACACGATCGGCCTCTGAAGTGTAATTCACTATCGGAACCAATCTACCAGTCTGACTGCTCCATAGATGCTACCTCTGCTTGGTACTCCTAAAGTGACTCATCCATCTGCTGAGCCTCGATCACCCTAGCAACCAAAGAGGGTTTAATCGACAAGCTCGAAAGATGAACCATGGAAGAATGCAGACCGAACTCAAAGTCAAACTTCGAAATATCCTTGAGCATCTGCCACTATCGAACCATCATTCGAGCCACCAGGCCTCGTGGCTGACGGTTGAGATCGTCTGCCACCACATTTGCCTTACCCGGGTGGTACTGAAGGTTGAAGTCATAATCCTTTATCAATTCCATCCATCGCCTCTGTCGTATGTTCAACTCGGACTACGAAAATAAATACTTCAAGCTCTTATGGTTCAAGAAGAGCTTGAACCTAACCTCATAAAGATAATGCCTCCACACCTTCAATGCGAAGACAACTACTGCTAGCTCCAAATCATGGGTGGGGTAGTTTAGCTCGTGGACCTTGAACTGGTGCGAGGCATATGCCACAGGCTTCCTGTGCTGCATCAGGACATCACCCAAGCTAACTCTGAGGCATCGGTAAACATGATAAAACCATCACTCCCATCAGGAAGAGTGAGGACATGAGTGGACGTGAGGCAGTCCTTCAACTCCATAAATGCCTCCTCACAGGCGTCACTCCAGATGAACTCAGTGCCCTTCCACGTCAACCGGGTCAGCGGTGCTGCAATACAGGAGAAACC
This sequence comes from Magnolia sinica, assembly GCF_029962835.1. Taxonomy (NCBI): domain Eukaryota; kingdom Viridiplantae; phylum Streptophyta; class Magnoliopsida; order Magnoliales; family Magnoliaceae; genus Magnolia; species Magnolia sinica. Next base: position 47,982,376 of record NC_080580.1, read on the forward strand.
CTCGATAAATCATCGATAGTATCCCACCAGATCAAGGAAGCTATGGATCTCGGACGCATTCATGGGCTGGCCCCACTGACGCACTGCATCAACCTTCGAGGGGTCCACAGTAATACCCTCCCTCGTCACCACATAATCGAGGAACTTCACCTCCTCCTGTCAGAACTCACACTTCTCCAGCTTCGCATACAACTGGTGGGCACGGAGGGTCTCAAACACAACCTGCAAATGCATCACATGGTCCTCCCGGGTCCTCGACTACACTAGAATATCATTAATAAATACAATCATGAACTGATTAAGGAAGGGCTGGAAGACCTCGTTCATCAGTTGCATAAACACGGCGGGCGCATTGGTTAGTCAAAACGACATGACCAGAAACTCAAAGTGACCGTAGCGCGTTCAGAATGCTGTCTTCGGTATGTCCTCCTCTCAGACTCAAATCTAATGGTAACCGGAGTGCGAGTCTATCTTAAAAAAGAATTGAGCACCCTACAACTGGTCGAACAAATCATCTATCTTAGGAAGCAGGTATCGGTTCTTGATAGTGACACTGTTGAGCTGGCGGTAATCCACATAGAGCCTTAACTAGCCATCCTTCTTCTTCATGAATAATACCGGGGCTCCCCACGGTGAACTGCTAGGACGAATAAAACCCAACTCTTGGAGCTCATCTAACTGCTCCTGTAGTTCCCACAACTCCATCGGTGCCATCTGGCAGGGGGCCTTCAAAATAGGCATAGTACTAGGCACTAAATCAATCTGAAACTCAACCTGCTAACGCGGCGGCAAACTTGGGATCTCCTAGAACACATCTGGGTACTCGTAAACTACTGGCAATTGCTCAATACACCCTGCTATAGACTCCTCGACAATACAAGCCAACAAACTAGACAACGGCTCTCCTTTGGGCTCGGCAACAAACTGAAACACTGGTAAGCCAGGAATATGAAATGTGATTGTCCTCGCAGCACAGTCCAAGATGGAATGATACTCAGCAAGCTAGTCCATACCCAGGATAACATCGAACTCTGTCATTGGCAACACGAATAAGTCGGCAGGCAAAAATATATTGCCAACTAAAACCGGGTAAGAAGGGCAACGACGGCTCAAAACGATGGACTTTCCTTAGGGAGTTGAAACAGCCAAAGCCTCAGACATGGACTCCGATGAGATACTGGTCGATCGAAAAAACTCCTTGGCCATGAAAGAATAGGAAGCACTAGAATCAAACAGAACATGAGCAACACAAGCAGAAATAAAGAGAATACCCTTGATGACTCCACCGGAAGAAGACTGCGGGTCCTGGCCCTGCGCCTGCTACATGGAATAGAATCTGCCCTGAGATGGCAAAGGAAGCAAGCCTAAAGACTATGGATCCTGACTCTGCACCTGCTGTGTGGTAATATATACTCGACCCAGGGCCTGTGGGGGAGGTACATGTCTCCTCTGCTGCTGCTGTCTCTGTTGCTGCTGTAGAGGCCTGCCTGGCTGCCTCTGCTGCTGGGGAGAAGGCTTGGAAGTGGGAGCCTAAGCTGTGCTTACTGCTGAGGAGGATAGGGAGGAGGCAACTGCGGTGGCCTCTGCTATTGCATGGGGAGAGGGTAATCATGCCTCCGGTGCCTTGTCTACCCACATCTATAGCAAACACTGGAAAACTGCCTGGAGGAAGGAGTGGCTGGCTATGCTGATGATGATGATGCTGACTATGCTGTGGACTGCTTAGACTTAGATCGGCCTCTCCGCCTCTACTGACGGTGCTGTCGGGAGCTGCCAGAAGGTGCCCTCCTCTTCCGGTTTCCAATGAAACTTTGATCTTGGGTCCTCTGGGTCATGGCCCAGTCCTCCTCATATACCAACAATCTGTGAATGACCTGATCAAATGTCGTCAAACAATGCCCCATCACGCGACTGCAGAGAGTGGGACGCAAACCGTTCTGGAAATAGTGGGCCTTCCTCTTCTTGTCATCGGCGAGATAGGGAGAAACTCTGGAAAGTCCTACGAAATGGGCCTCATACTAAGACATCGTCATATCACCTTGGACTAGAGTCTCGAACTCCATAGCCCACTAATCACTAACATGCTCGGGGAAGAACTTCTTGTCGAAGTGGACCACGAATTCCTCCCAAGTCCAAACAAAATCGGGCTTAGCCATCCTCGGCACTAATGACCACCAATGTCGGGCCTTGCCTTACAAAAGGAAGGTGGCTAATGGGACTCTCTGCTTGCTTAGACACTGCACGGTGTTGAATATCCTCTCCACCTCAGTGCACCACAACTCGATGGCAGAAGGGTCGGGCTCACCCCTAAACCTCGGGGGGTCATGCTGCTCGAACTCACGGAATATCACACTTGCTCACAGCTGATCAGATTGCTCAGGAGCCTCAGGGACAGGCTGACGGGTCTGCAGGGTAGCAGTGATGGCCTGCATCAACTGCTAAAAATGCTCAATCCCTACAGGAACCATCGGGAAAATAGGGTCATCACTAGCCTTAGGCGGAGGCACGGGTATACAGGAGCCTCCGAAACTGGAATAGTAGGCTTGGGTTGGGGAACAAGTGCCACTGGGGGTGGAATCACAACCTCAGGAGTTGGGTCCTCAATAGCTGGAGCTGGATGCGCTCAGGTCGATCGGGTCGCTGGAGCAGAATGAGATCCACGGCCATGGACACCATGGCCACGGGCGCCTCTCTTAGGCGGGATAGTCTACACAAGAACAAGGACAATGACGCATAGGATTAGAATATTGCAAGCTCAAACAAAAGGAAGGCTCTCGGGACACTACTTATCCTAAGCTCGCAACAGATATACAATGTTATCCCAAGTTATTCCGAGATCACTTGTTATGCTCTGATACTAACTCCTGTCACGCCTCGGACTCGGTGACCGGACTTACAAGGAACTCGATAGCCGGTTCTGGCCGTAACAACCTTCGTAGTACCCCATTCTCGGCCCCTAAGATAGGTTTCGATCCTGAGATCCTACAAGGAGGATTTCTATATCATAAATGCGATTCAATCGAGCATACCCAAGATCATAGTAAGTAAATCTTAGGAATATAACCACAGGAAACACATTACAAAATCTACTAAGAATTAAAACTTTACAGGTACATGAGGCTTAAAATGAAATATATAATGAAAGAAGGGAAAGGAAAGGTCTGTAACAGGTCCTTAGCTCACGCCAATCCAATGCTCCACCGCTACTGCGACGACCTAGGATCTTTTGCATGCATCAATCGTGCATAAACTTATAGAAAGATTAGAGGGTGGTGAAGGTGTGCGATAATGGTGCACAGAAGAATATAAGGGAATGCAGAAGGGAACATGAACAATGCCGAAGCTAATAGCCATACCAATGCTAACCTATGAATGTAGGAAGCCATACCAAGGCTATGTAATGAAATACATCAATGTTGGACGTCATACCAAGGCGATGTAATATAAGGCTTATACAGCTAATGTAATGAAATGAGAAGTAATGCTAGTCCTCATATCCAATTCACATATTAAATACAATTCCATCATAAGGAATCCACTAGGGTCAAATCACTACGGGATGACTACCACTCTCCAAGACCTACATAGTCAAACGAGCCTAAGAGACCTCACTACTGCTCGTGGACAACCAATCACCAACAACGCTCGATGGTAGCGGACCCATTTACGAGCTGGTTAGACTCTGCCTACCTATGCCCCCTCACTCAGGCGGGTAAGGCCAAACCCCATCTCAACCGACCTCGCAATAGTGGGAGTCACTGCTTAACAGTATAAGGCACTCGGGCGCTCATGATTTTCACTCGGTCTCGGCATTGAGGTGTCTCCTCGGTACCGTGAAGGTTTAGGGGCTTTTACCTAGGGATATCCTATGCACCCCAATTGCTCAAGTATCATTTTCGGTGTCCATACACAACTATCCATGAATAAACCTGTGGAAGCTATGGTCCTGATAAAGCCGGGGCAAATATCCACATGCTATACATGTTAGATGCATGAATCACACAATCACCCGTGCATCAATCCCAAGCATCCATTGTGCTCAAGAGGGGAAAACTCCATCCCTCGAGTAGATGCCAACATATCCTACACAATGGACAACCATGACCAATCATATCTCAACCAAGCATGCATATGATGCATATGGGAGTGGGCCATGAAGATGATTAAGGGTGCCGGTGAGGTGAATGAGAAGATGCACTCTCTACCTAACTAAGAAGGGTCTAGGTACTTAAACAATTCTTCATAAGGGAAACAAGCTCTAGTGGGGGCCCATTTACCTGGGGTAGCGCATGAGACTAATCATAAAAAACTACGGGCCTAGATAATATAGATGTGCCTAGCAAGAGACTAAGGTGGGCATTCAACCACTCTTAGACACTAATAGGCCTAGAAGGGTCCAAATGGGGACTTTTAACCATCATTTCCCCAAGGCATAACCAACCATACATCACATAGCTATGAGGCCCAAGGCCCATATCCAAACCATATGTACATAAGTCCCATATAAGGCATAAGGAATTGGGCTAATACTACCATCAATAATCACAGGCCCAAAGAGAGGAATCAAGGGCCAAGGCCTAAGTCCCAATGGCTATAGGATCCATGCATTTAGCTGGACTTACTAGGCAGCCCATGTACAAAAATACATGGCCCAAGATAAGTTGAAGTTGGTTGGATTGGGCCCCACTACATCAGCCTAATAATTAACAATTTAAGTGAGCAACTAAGGGCCCAATACCACCCTTATCTCAGCCCATAAGTCTATCAAAATGGTGGAAAGTCAGCCCAACATATGGCTAACCAAGGTGAGACATTCCAGCCCAATCTGGGCCCACTAAGAATCCCAAAAATCTGGTCTATACTTGGGTCCACAAAAGATCATCAATGGATGGCCCAAACAACTATTAATTATGAGGGAGCAACAAGTACCCAATTCCCTCAATGTGGTGGGCCCCACATCCAATAAAAATTTAACAATATACATGTACATTTAATGCCCATAGCTAGACTTTCAGTCCACCTAATTTCCTGGGCCTATTAAGGCCCAGAAACTTGTCAAAGTGTGAGGGAATTAATCTTATAAGGGCTAGCACTTCTTATAGGGGGCCCCCACTAGATGGAGGAAGGGATTTGTCACTTCAACATAAGTGGGCCTACTGCTAGAACACAGGCCCAGCAGCAGCCTAAGGCATGGGCATCCCAAGGGTTGGACGGTCCAAGGCCATGGATGGCCTAGCCAAATACACATCAAGGTGGGCTCCACATGCCCTAATGGTGGGCCACATAGGGGACATCCATATAGGGTGGACCCACCCACATGGGCCCCATAAAAATAGAGGGACAGCAAGGATGGAAAACATACATCATGGTGGGCGTAGGCTAGGGACGACCAGCGTGGTTGGACGTCCACCAGCTAGATGTCCAGTCATGCTCACTGGTCCAGCTAGTTGGCCCCACAACCATAGCCCCAAAGGCCTCCAAAACAACACAAGGTGGGCCCCACAATCATGCACAAAAGCCCCAATGGGTTGGGCCCAATTACTACTACAAACATGGAGAGGACAACAAGGTAGAAAAATTCAGTAATATACATGTTGCTGTCCTAAATTTGAGCACTCCAATGGAGTGTGTCCAAGCCCTTTTTAATTCTTGAAATTGAGCACCAAGGTCCCTCATCATGGAACCCAGAAAGATGGTCCACCTTTATCAAAATAATTTATGAAATAAGGTTTTCTTAAGGTAATGTTGATGGACTTCACAGCAAAAAAAATGGTAGTCCATCATGTTGGCCCACCCTTTTGGAGTCTCAAATGGGGTCGATTGTTGCTAAAATTTGGTATGCTTATAGGTGGGATATACACCTTCAAGAATCGTATATTATATGGTATCAATCACCCCATCAAAAATTCAAAAATTAGGCCCCAAAATGGCCTAAAAATCTGTCTAAACAGTTCTGGACTGCAACATATATCTAATTTAAATGAATTATAAACACTATTTAAAACATGATTTAATCTCATAAAACCATGGTTTGGTCCACCCTAGTGGGCCCCACAAACTTCCAGACCATCCCCACCATAAAAACACCTTTGTATATACCCCATTTAGGAGGATTTTGGAACTACACATCCAAGGGTGGACTACCATGGGCATCCTCCCACTTTGGACTGTTTGGATTTTGTTAGTCCACAAGGTGGGACACACACTCATGATCAGAGATGAATTAACAAGAAAAGAAGAAGAATACAACCACAAGGGAAGGGTCTTCGCCTCATTGAGGTCCTTCCTTTCATCACACATGCATACACATTTCACTATCATAAGATGTACAAGATCTACATGATCAGGGTTATCTACTTGGGATCTATGGTGGAGATCATCTCCACCAAGGATCAAGGGTCTAGATGACCCAAAGATCCCTGATCTAAGGAAGAAAAAAGCATGAAGGGATCCATGGAGAATGGTCCCTTGCATGTAACAAGCATGTAATGTAGGATGGGCTACAAGCGACATCCATGGAGACTTGGGGCCACCACCATCACTTGATGGGCCCCACAAGCTCCAACATGAGAAGAAAGATGAAGAATAAGAAAGAAACTAAAGAAATCTGAAATTTACAATGTATGTATACCCACCTAAGCAATCAAGCTCCAAAGTTACACCATCTTCATCTACAAGCTCTAAGGAAAGTGGATCTATGGTTGAGATGAGTTGAAGAAGGTAGGATTGGGAGGTATTTAGGGTAGTAAGGGCTGAAAATAAGGGAGAGGTGGGATGTTGAAAGGTTAGCAAAGGGAGAAGAGAAGGAGAGTTAGAGAGAAATGAGAGGGAGAGAGAGTTGCTTGGGAGGTGTAGGAGAGTGAGTAATGATTACTCTCTCTACCTAGGTTAGAGAAAAGCATCATTAGGCTAGGGTGATATAAACAAGGTTTCTAGGGGGGTGTAGGTTCATAGGGGGTAGGGTTGTAAGGTTTCTAGAAACCTACACTAGGGGTGACATCATTTGTCACATGCACATGGGAAAATGTATGAGGTAGGGTCCACCATTCACACATTAAGGGTCCATATCGAATGTTGCTCACAACTTGAGATGTACACATCGGATTCACGCACGATATGTGGCGTTGGAACCATGATGCCAATACGGATGAAATGGTATAGGTTTCGGGTCGATCTGAGTCAGGTCTACGGGACCGAACTTGAGGATGACCGTAAACACTATACGTAGGCCGCAGGTCACCAGAATTTGACCGGTAGGACCACGTGACCTAAAGAAATGACGTGCACACTTGGGTTAGGGTCTTACATACGTCACTACAAATAATTGTATACACTGATACTGATTGGGCAAGTAATGTTGATGATAGAAAAATTCACAAGTGGTAGATGTTTATATATTGGAAATGGCCTTGTATCCTGGATGAGCAAGAAGCAAAATTCAATGTCATTATCCACTGCAGAAGCTAAATATATTACAGTAGGAAATGCATGCATACAACTTATGTGGATGAAACACATGTTAGCTGACTATGGTATTAATCAAGATACCACGAATCTATATTATGATAATGCATGTGCTATAAACATATCTAAAACTCATATTCAACATTCTCGTACAAAACACATCGACATACGATATCATTATATTCAAGAATTAGTTAAAGATAAGACTATCATGCTAGAATACATTCAAATTGAGAAGTAGCTTGCAGATATTCTGACAAAACCTCTAAACAGTGTCCGATTCTCGAATTTAAACCATGACATTGGATTATGCTCTGTTAATTGATTATGTTGTTTTAATTATTCTTCATTTATTACATTTTGTTAATTTTTATATTTTTTACAAAAAAAGAAAAATGAGAATATTATAAAATTTTTGGGATTTTTGGCCAGTCGAGCACATACTTGACCAGTCGAATCAGGCATGGATTGAATCAAAAAGGGGGGAAAACCCCAAATGGCTCATTTCCACTTCTTCTTCTTCAACTAATTGGTGCTTCCTTTATCCAACCCATCACTCTAACTTCCTTGTAAGTTGTTTGTTTGCATTTTTCTTCTAGATTTAAGTTCATAGTTGCATATTATTTGTGTATTTTATGTTTTTCTTGAATCAATATTCCTCTTTTTGGTGGGTTTGCTTCAAAAATCTGATCTTCTCAAACCCATCCTCTATTTTGCAATCTCTTGCATATTTTCTTCCATGGAACTAAGATATAAACGCTTGGTTTGTAGACATCATGCTGGTTTCTCATCCCGCTCCATTTCTCGGGTTGTGCGGTACATACGCATGTCGAAGGATGACCCGAAAAATGTTCAGGATTTCTAATCTTGAGTATTATCATTGAGCGATCAGTTAACCTTGATCATATTGCTTAATATAGTCTTCTTGAACTCCTTTATGAGGTAGGATGGGAGAAAATTCTGAAATGGGGCGAGACAGCTTATCGGTACATCGCACAAGGGATGTATGCATCCATCAATGAGGTTTCTTCAAAAAATTTAACATTTAATATTCAATTTGTGGAAAAAAACATCACAGTAACACCCTCCATCATATCGTCCATAATGGATATTGAAATGGAGGATGACGGGATACCAATTGCTACACTTTCTGAAGATATGAACAATTTAGAAAGAACTTCTCTTACAAGTGTGTTATGTGGATTTAATGCGGAATGACGGTCTGACAACTCTCTCCCCACTGGTAATTTACTTCTAAAATTGTATCCTGCACCACATTTTTACTTCGAATGTATATCCCAGGGTAGGGAATAAGACCGATCTTACTCCCTTCATGATGCGAGTTATGCATGTTATTACATCTGATATTCGTATATGTCTTCCATCTTTGATTTCTTTCTTGATAATTCAATATCGCTTGCATTGTCGTCATGACTCTATTCCTTTTGTGACTTCCCTTAATGTTATAATGTTCAAATTCCTACAATCAAAGCACCGGAACTGAACTCTCTCTTGGTAATGCAAATCTGAATATGATGCGATTAACTCTACGTCTTGAGCAACAAGGCGATTAGGAAGAAGCTCGTGAAGGTGACATCAACATGGATGACATTTTTGTTGATTTGGAAGAATCTAGATATACAAATGATTCTAATTTCTAACCTTCTCAAATCTCTGATAGATTGGATAGTTTAGAAAAGAAGGTGGATGCTTTGTAAATATCCCGGGACTTATTATTTCAACATTCTTAATCTCTAATAGATTGGATAGTTTAGAGAAGAAGGTGGACGTTTTGTAAGTATCCCATGACTTATTATTTCAAACTCAGAAACAACATATGAAGTATGTTAAAAAGTACTTTCATCTCTTTTTGAATTACCTGCACACTTAATTGGTTTCACTTAGAATATTTAGATTTTAGTCTTTATGAACTTGGATGATTTTAAATCATTATTCTCTATGTTCTTATCCTTGATATTCATGCTTTCTATTGCATATATATATATATATGTATATATATATATATATATCAACTTCTGACAAAAAGGTGGAGAATTTGTTTTTATGGATTATCTGCATTTGTGACATGGATTTGGACGCTTTATCTTATTAACTTATATGATATACTTATATATTTTTTGTTTGCATGTGAAATAGAATTGGATTGGATGGATACACACACACACACACACACACACACACACACACACACACACACACACACACACACACACACACTAAAGTGCTCAGGTGGAGCCACTAGTGATTATTCTAAGGGGGAGCCTAAAGTAAGAACTTCAATTTATGGTACTACAGATGGTGTACAGATGTTATTTTGAACCAGAGCTCATAATAGTATAATGAATCTATGAGATGTTGTAATATTGTATGACGAGTTGTGTATGATTGTGTTTTGTCACGAAATTGACAAAGGGGGAGATTGTAAGTGCTTATACTTAAACCACACTCAGTGTTGTCAAATTTCATAATCCCGGATGGATCACAAGTACTCATGAAGATGTTCTTTAGCAACTCATGAAGATTATGTGAAGACTAGATTAACATATCAAGGAAGACTCAACATCTCAAGTTTTAAAGGTTATGCATGGTTTAAAGACTGAAGCAGTCTGTATGTGTCACCATTATGAGGTATAACCTTAGAATGACCCTAAGTTAGGTGTATTTCATGTGGTGACATGATAATATATAATTCTAAGCAAAAAACATTGAAGTTAGGCCAACCTGACTTCAAGTTTGGCCTACTTAACTACTTTCGACCAACCCAACACAATTCAGACAAGTATACAACAAGATAGATTTTTCTCATGTTAAGTTCAGCCAGCCTAACTTTGGGTTTGGCCTGCCCAAGTGTGTTCGGTCAAGTTTCCAGCAATGTTAAAATTTTGGATTTCAAGGCCAGCCGAATTTTGGCTCGGGCTAGCTGAATTTTGAAAGATCTTATCTTGCAAAATCAAAGTGTCATTGGAACACAATCGTTAGAATTTGTCCAGCCGAATCGAAAATCAGACCAGCCAAATTTCCAAGTCCCTTGGCTATAAATAGAGGCCTTCTCTCATTCATTTGAGACACGAAAAATTGTGAGCAATACCCTCAAGCATAAAGAGAAAGTCAGTGCCTCCTTAATCTATTTGTGCACTAATTCCAATATTTAATTTAGCTTAATCTATTTTATTTCTCAAGTTAGTTTTAATCATTTTTAATACATTAATACATACTCTACCTAAGAATTACATAATTGAACTTGCAGCATTTAGGTTTTGTTTATTACATTGAAAATATGTTAGATCCCTATATTCTTTTTGGGTTGAACACATATATGACTTTGTCAATCTCCTAAGAAAGAAGATCGTTGCAATCAAGCTATAGTTACGTCTTCGACTTGGCATATGAAGATAAGTACTTTATATTTCTTTATTTCATTTGGGTTTTTCTGAGATAGTCCAAAAATCTCAGTGGTTATTTTGTAGTGAGCTCGTAAAATCATAAAGTAGGTTTTATTGTGATAGCCCGTGAAAATCACAAGAACTGTATCAGGTTGTCAAGGTGACCTTGTTAAAACCTTGAAATAGTGAAAGCCAAAATTACGAGGGTAGTAATTTTGAGAGTGGATTAGGTGTGGGGTTAAGCACCGAACCACTATAACTCTTTACGCATTAGTGGTGATTGATTATTTCTTTATTGCTTGCCTTGTGTTGATTGTCTTGTACTAAAGTTTGATATTTTGATCTCAAAGACGTCATGAAATAAGGTTGTCCTGCCTAAATCTTTTAGGTGAAGGTTGTCCTACTAACTATTTGGAATCAAGATTTCAATACTCTATGCAATTGAGAGTATTCGTTTTATTATTCCACATTATATTGAAATATTTTGTATTGTCCTATTCACCCCTCTAGGATATCTATAGCTCATATATTTAGAGTTGGTGCAAGAGTATAAGCCCGCTACCTCATTTCCCCAACACATTATCTCATGAAAACACCCATCCGAGAATTAGGACATCTTGGATATTTTTTGAGAAGTCAAAATCATCATTCCCTTGTTGGATGTTATTTAGCAAATTCCATCCTACGCCAAGTTTCTTAAGGACCTTTGCACGGTTAAACGTAAATTAAATGTGCAAAAGAAAACCTTTTTGATGGAACAAATGAGTGCAATTATTAAATGAAATGCTCCCTCAAAATATAAAGACCCGGGTAGCCCTACGATCTCATATATCATAGGAAAATTTCAGATTGAACAAGCCTTGCTAGACTTGGGGGAAAGTGTTAACCTCATCCCTTACTCAGTTATAAATAATTGGAGCTTCGTGAATTAAAAGCCACCAAAATTACCATACAACTTGTCGACTAATCTATTCATATACTAGGGGGTGGTTAAGGATGTATTAGTCCAAGTTGCTAAGTTCTACTATCCAACAGACTTTGTTGTCCTGGACACCAAACCCATTATAAATGCTAGCACTCAAATTCTGGTTATCCTAGGATGCCCATTCCTAGTCACTTCAAATGCAATCATCAATTGTCAGAATGGAGTGATGAAGTTGTCCTATAGGAACATAAGGTTGGAGATAAACGTGTTTAATCTTTGTAAACAACCCGAGGATGTGGATGAGATCCATAAAGTAAACATGATCAACATACTCGTGAAGGAGTTGATATTGACTACAATCTATGACCCCTTAAAAGCCTATATTGCTCACTTTATGGATTATGATGACCACATGATATTGGATATAGTGAGCGCTTTGTTAGATTCTGAGCCGATACTTGAAACTAACTGGTGGAGGCTATGCTTTGAAAAATTGCCCCTCATGGACTCAAATCATCTACCATCTAGCATCAAGCCACCAAAGCTTGACGTAAAACCATTACCATCCAAGCTGAAATACATTTACTTAGGTCAAGGAGATAACATACCCATTGGTTATTTCTTCCCACTTGGATAATGAGCAAGAGAGCAAGATGATTTCTACTCTTAAGAATCAGAGGAGTGCTATAGGATGGACTATTGTGGATCTCAAGGAAATTAACCCCTTGATTTTCACTCACCGAGTACACCTAGAGGAGAATGCCAAAATATTGAAGCAACCACAATGCCAATTAAATCCAAACATGAGAGATATGGTGAAGATCGATGTATTAAAACTATTTGATGTTGGTATCATCTACCATATATCGGATTGTCAGTGGATGAGCCCAACTCAGGTGGCGCCTAAGAAGTCCAAAATTATCATCGTAGCCAATGGCAACAATGAACTCGTGCCAACTAGAGTTACTAGTTGGAGAATGTGCATTGACTACAAGAAACTGAATATTGTCACGAGGAAAGACAACTTTCCTTTACCTTTTGTTGATCAAAATTTTAAAATATTGGTTGGTCATCGCTACTATTACTTCCTATATGTATACTCGGACTACAATCAAATTGAAATAGCCCTTAAAGATTAGGAGAAGTCGACATTCACATGCCCATTTGACACATTTTCTTACCGAAGAATGTCATTCCGGCTATATAACACTCCCGCGACATTTTAAAGATGCATACTTAGTATCTTTTTAGACATGATTGTGCATTTTCTTAAAGTGTTCGTGGATGACTTCTTCATTTCTGGAAGTATGTTTGATAAGTGCCTCAAGCACTTGAATCTGTTTTTGACAAGGTGTGAGGAGAAAAACCTTATCTTGAATTAGAAAAAGTGTCATTTCATGGTCACTACAAGAAACAATGCTTTCACCGACGAAATTTTTGCCGATGAAAAAAAAAATTCTTCAGTAAAAGTGTAGTTTTACCGACGAAATTTCCGTCGGTAAAACTACACTTTTACGGATGAATTTTTTTATTCATTGGTAAAAGTATTTTAATTTTTAAGATAGAAAATTTTTGGGCTATTTTGAAAATTTCACGGTAAGACTTTTACTGATGAAAATTTTCGTTGGTAAGAAGCAAAAATTGACTTTTACCGATGAAAATTTTCGTCGGTAAAAGTGTAATGTTTTTTACTTTAGAAATTTTGGCCTTGAGTTTTACCAACAAACTAAAACCGTCGAGAATAATGGTTTTACCAACGAAAATTTTTGTTGGTAAAAGTGTAACATTTTTAACTTAGAAATTTTCGCCCTAAGTTTTACCGACAAACAAAAACCATCGAGAATAATGTCTTTACTGACGAAAAGGTTCGTTAGGAAAAATGTTATATTTTTCAGATAAAAAAATTTCGCTCCGAGTTTTACCAACAAAATCGTCGCTAAAAATAACTTGAAAACTTTTACCAATGAATATTTTCATCGGTAAAAATGATAAATTTTTAAGTTAGAAAATTTTCACCTGAGTTTTACCGACGAACTAAGACCATCGGGAATAATGTCTTTACTGACGAAATTTTTCGTCGATAAAAATGTTATATTTTTCAGATAAAATTTTTTTTATCTGAGTTTTACCGACGAAATGTTTTGTCGCTAAAAATCACCCAAAAACTTTTATTGACGAATATTTTCGTCGGTAAAAATGTTAAAATTTTAAGTTAGAAAATTTTCGCATTGAGTTTTACTGAAGAAACAAAACCGTTGGGAATAATGTTTTTACCGATAAAAACAATTTCATTGCTATAATTATGTTTTACCGACGAAAACGTTCGTCGGGAATAATGATAGAATTTTAACTTGCAGATATTTTCCCACTACCTTGAAAAGTTTCGCGGTAAGAGTTTTACCAACGATCCAAAGCTGTTGGGATTAATATTCTGACTGATGAAAACCGTCGGTAATGTTTTTTACCAACGAACAAAAACTATCGTTTGAGTGCAAATTTTTTAATATATATAATTAGATGATAATATTTAAATGATTTGTAATATCAGATGGAAAAGAATATTGAAAAATTTAGAAATTTTAACTATGTTTGAGAAAAAATTTGAGAACAAAATAATGCTTTTGAGATAAAATTTTGAGATTTTGAAAATAAAAATTCAGACTTTATATTTTAATTTTTTTTGAAATATTTTATAATAAAAATGATATTTTGTTAAAAGAGTAAAAAAATATACATTTTGAAAAAAATGTTATTTTTAAATAGAAATTGAAATTTATCTGTGAAAAATAACATTACTAAATTATTAGGCACATCCACTAATTGAACCTTTAATCGTTTTTGGACAATCTAATCAGTTCATATTAAAAAGAAAACAACTTCAGATGTTTAAATCAAATTTCACTGAAATTCTTGATCAATCTTGTATGCCCAATATCTTTCTCATATGTAGCCTGATTAAGGCGAGTAAGTAGTCAAATTGAGAGTATTGATCAACAAAATAGAGTGAATGGACCAGACATGTAAAATGGGCCAAATCTTCTGGTAAAAATTGTGACCCAACTTACTGACCTCGTGAGAACCTAAGAATTGATGTTGGTAAGTTTTGTGGGCCCCATCATGATGTGTGTCGAACATCAACATCGTGGATTTGACGTGTCCCCTTTAGGTTATGAGATATCTCTATGAAACTCAAGTGGGCCATAACATCTAAAACTATGTGAAGACATCCTAAAAAATATAAATGCACTTGGTGGGGCCCACATGAGTTTTGGATGTGGTTGAAACTTGGTCTGACCCCTCGTCCAAGTAGGACACACATAATGAGTGGGTTGGATATGTGAATCACATTTAGGCAGGCCCAATATATGATTATGAATGTTTTAAGGAAACCCTTCTCCACTACATTAAGTGAGTTACTCGTTACCCTTACCAGAGTAAGCTCTGTGGGGTCCACCATTATTTATTTACTTTAACCACTCCATTCATCCATGTTAACAGATAATTTGAGGTCTAAAGAACAAAAAGGAAGCATATCCAAAGCTCAAGTGGACCACACCATAGGAAATAGTGTGATTGAACATGTACCATTTAAAATTTCTTGGAGGCCATAGAAGTTTTGGATTAAGATGATGTTTGTGTTTTCTATTCATTCATATATTTTTGATATTATGAATAACCTTTAACCATTTTTGGACAATATGGTTATCACGCCCTAGACTCAGTAATCGGACTCACAAGGAACCTAATGGCCGGTTCTGGCCGAAACAGCCTCCGTAGTACCCCATTCTCGGCTCCTGAGGTAGGTTCCAATCTTGAGATCCTACAAGGAGGATTTCTATGACAATATAATCATTTTCAATGCGAGCATTCCTAAGATCACTGCAAGTATATTAGAGAATAATAAGGCACACATCACAAAATCCACTAAGAATTTGAACTTTTACAAATATCCAAAAAGTTCAAAAGGACATACATAAGATAATAGAAGAAGAGAGAAAAGTCAGCAACACTAGAGTCCTCAAGCTCAACTCTACTCCAAGCTCTGTCACTACGACACCCACCTAGGATCACCCGCACGCATCAATCGTATATAAGCGTATAAAAGCTTAGAGGGTGGTGAAAGTGTGTGACAATGGCGCACAGACGAATAAAAGGAGGTATATGAAGAGAAGTATGCTCAATGAAAATGTCGTTAGACTTACTAAGGCTTATCATGAATACAATGAATGAGTACTGGGTGCCATACTATGGCAATGCATGAAGGGGCTTATGTAGCCGATGCGAATGTGATGCAAAATAATGCCAGTGCTCATAACCAATCCACATATCAAGTACATTTCCAATCATAAGGAAATCACTGGGGTCCATTACACTACCGAATGACTGCTGCTCTATAGACCCCGCACAGTCAAATGAGCGTAAGAGACCTCACTACCCGCCTGTGGACAACCAATCACCAGCAAGGCCTGATAGTAGTGGACCCATTTTTGAGCTGGTCAGACTAAGCCTAGCAATGCCTCCTCACACTAGGCAGGTAAGGTCACACCCCTATCTAATTGACTACACAACAGTGGGAGTTGTGGCCTAACGGTATAAGGCCCTCGTGCGCTCATAATTTTCACTCGGTCACAGCGTTGAAGGAGATCCTTGGTACCATGGAAGTTTTAAGAATTTAACCCATGGGCATCCTATGCACCCAGTATGCTCAAGTAGCATTTCCAGTGTCCACACATACGACCATCCACGAATATCCTTGTGGAGGCAAGGCCCCGATGAAGCAAGGGTAGTATCATCATGTAATATGATGCCAATGCATGAGTCACACATATAGATCATGCACTAGCTGCAGGCGCATAATGTGCACGAGGGGGGAAACTCCATCTATCTATGACCACGACATAATGCAATCAATAAACACAGATGATGCATATGGGTTACAAGGACGTAAGTGTGCTATATGTAGAATATATTCCTCTTTCCCAAGGAGGGACAAGGTCTAGATCCATAGACGATACTCTAAGGAGAAGTGAAGTCCTCTAGTGGGGGCCCAATACTCTGGGATGACCCACAAGCTAAGAGAGTCATAAAGCCTTAAGGAGAAAATGATCCTAATAAGGTCCCAGGTGGGCCTTCAACCACCTATAAGGATCCTATGAGCCTACCTTAGGGCCACCAAGGAGGACATCTAACCTCAACTGGGTCCCAAAAGGTAGCTGGCTACGTATCTAAAGAAAAGTCCAAGGCCCAATCAATCCATGGCCCAGTGGGCCATACACTAAGCCCAATACATAGGCAACCTGGTGGGCCCTTAAGCAAGGTTAGGGCCCAACCATAAAGGTCATGGGTTCACTCATTGTGGTGGGCCTAATGGGCAGCCCATTATCCCAACATATGGAAAATCCTAATATTTAACACAAGTAAGTTGGGCCTCACATCTCGGCCCAAGTATAGATTTATTATAGGGGGCAAGCAAGGGCCCAACTACTTGAGTATTTGGCCCATAAGTCCAGTCATAATGGCATGATAAATATAGGACTCAAGGGCCTAACGGGCCTATCAAAAGTTCCAGCCCAACTAAGGCTATAAGGCTCATCAATTAACTAGAAGACTAGCCCAATAAGACTCCAATTGGAATGGGCCTTTAATCATGCACTAATTAAGCCCAAAATAAAATTAAAATGGTAAGATAACTGACTTAAATCCTCTTCAAATCTAGTGGCCATATTGCCCTAAAACAAACATTTACAAGCAACAATTATTGGGCTCATTGCCAAATTCCAGCCCACCCAAATATCTAGGTTGGTTGGAGTCCAACAATAAAAGTATTTCTTAGTGTATTTAATCCCTGATGGGCAACATACATCAATATAGGTCCCACCATATGAGAGAGGATATGTAACACATATATCAAGTGGACCAGGCCGTTGGAATGCGGGCCCAGCAGTAGCCTAAGGCAGGTGTGTCCCATGTGTAGGCAGCTCTATGGGCCCGGGGTATCTGGCCGAAAATTCCATCTAATGGGCCCCAGTTGAATACCCAAAGAAAATGAGAGGATGATAAATCCCCTAAGTACCCCACATGGATGGATGGTGGGATATATAACACATCAAGGTGGGCCCACGAAGCTGGCTGGATGGCCAACCTAGGCGTCCCTGCCTGGTGGACCACTCCCGGCCACACCACGGTCAGCTCAAATGTCCATTGGGTATGAACATTTTCAAGGTAATAATTCCATAGGTGGGTCACACCTCCATAAAATTTTGTAATTTTTCAATAAGTAGAAGTATTTTAATTAATTTATAGAAATCAATCTGTCCAGAAAATCGGACTGACCTGGACATCCCAACGTTGTGGGCTAGTCCAGCCCTTGGCACGGTGTGCACAGGGGTCCATTGGCTCAAAATTTTTTTAAATGGGTCCTAACATGAGTTGGCCACCTCTCTGCAAAATTTCAAGATTTTTGGACAGCTAAAAATATTTTAATTCATTTTAAGAAAACAATTTGTCCTGAGATTCTGCCTGATCTGGACACCACAATATAGTGGGTTGGTTCAGCTATTTCCATGGTGAGTACAGGTATCCATTGGACTTAAAATTTTGTAAGAATGTCCTAATATAGATGGGACATACCCTTGAAAAATTTTAGAATTTTTGAAGTGGTAGAAGTATTTTATTTAATTGATACAAATTTTGGACAACAATGTTTTCCAAAAAAAAATCTGCTACTGCACAATGTTGTTGTCCCCATGATTGGCACCTCATGGGGTGGGTGGGCATAGGTCTCTCAATTCATTGAGAAAATAGGTGGGTTTGGTAGTCCAATATATGGACAGTAGGTGCGGTCTAGTGGAGCGGCCCACTTCTCCCAAATTCAAGGTACAATATGCTCCTCTCCAACATGCAACATTGCTGGACTGTCCAGAAATTTTTGAATGTCCAGCCTACTTTGGCCCATCCTGTAGGCCTCAATCAAGGGTTAAATGATGTGGGGCCATCCTACATCAAGGTGGAGTCCACACCTTAGAAAACCACTAAAGAAATTTGGGAGAAAAGGGCATGCAAACAAATCCAAACATTAACTTAAAACTCATGCTCAAACTAGGCCTGAAATCTGGACGGCAACATATGCTGTCCATATTTCAGCCCATATAAATTAATCAAAGGGTTTATGACCCTGATTCAACATGTGGGGTCCACCTTGATGGGTTAACAAAATTTTAGACCCATGAGCTCACTCAGACCTCCATGAAAAAGCCATCTTGGAGGCCACCCAAACCATGCATGCATGGTAGGCTTAAACATCTAGTCAAAGTGGGCTTGGACTTCCCATCTAGCTAAGGGTCTGAGATGTTGCTAGCCTCTCCTTGGTGAGCCACACATCAACAGAATACATAGGAGAAAAATAGAGAGAAAGGGAGAGGGAAGAAGCAATCGGCCATTGGTGGAAGGTCCCGCCACTAATGGACCTCCCACACCCAAATCCCCACCATCCACTATGTTATGACATATGCATGCTATAATACATCAAAGGAAATTGCTGGAGGGTAGGGATCCTTTTTTTCACATGCATACAAGGCCTAGATGGCCCATGGGGTGCAAGAAATGAGAAGGAGAAAGCATCATGGTGGGTCCATGGAGAATGACCCACCATGGATAGAAATATGGAGGATCTAGGCCCATGGCCTCATCCTAGGAATCATGTAGGACCTCCACCATGGATTGGTGGGTCTTACATGCTTCCATGCATACAAGGAAAAGAAAGAAAAGAGATGAAAGAGAGAAGAAGCTAAGGAGAGCACCCACCTAGAAATATGGCTTCAAACTCCAAGATCTAGGTACTAGGCTTCAAGAGGAAGATGATTAAAGGTTATAGATGGGTTGCTAATGGCTAGATGGAGAGGAAATGAGGGAAGAAAGGGATGGAAAAGTGGAGTGAAGGGGCTAGAAGTTTTTACTATGAGGAGAGGAGAATGAGAGAATGAGATAGAGAAGGAGGAGGAATGGGAGAGGTATATCAAAGAAATGATGAGATTTTTAGAAAGAGGAGAATGATGAGTTTTCTCTCTTAAAAAGAGAAAAATCCAGATTTTTTCTGGAAAGGAGGACTTGGGTTAGAGCAACACATCATGAGTTTCTAGAAAAGAGGCTATCCTTGCCTAGGTTAGAGAACTTCTATCATTGCTAGATATAGGGAGGTGTAGGGTAGGCTAGGCACTAGACTAGACTAGGCACATGAACCTAGGGTGGGCCCACATGGAAAAACTTGCATATGGGTAAAGTAGGCCCCACATCATGATTGATGGCCCAAATAATGTGTGGCCTATAACTTTTGATAGACACGTCAGATTTATGCACGAGACACAGCATTGGAACCGCGGTGATGATACGATCGAGATGGCATAGGTCTAGGTTTGATCTGAGTCGAGCCTACATGACCGGACTTAAGGATGACCGTAAACACAATCCGAGGGTCGTGGGTCGCCAGAATTTGACCGGTAGGACCGCGTGACTAAAATGGATAGAATACATACTCACACACACACATGCACACATGCAAACTCAGGTCGTGTCTCACAATCCCCCCCACCAACAAAGAAATTTATCCTTGAAATTAACAAAACCGGAACAACAAAATACATAAACATCATCATACATATATATATATATATATCTCAATTATCAAACACAAGAGAAGGTAATACAAGCAATCAATCATCAAATAAATGAGGATAACGCTCTCTAATCTCGGCCTTGCGTTCCCAAGACACTTTGACCTTCGAATGATGACCCCATTGCACCTTCACCAAGGGAATGACCTTGGTCCTGAGGACCTGCTCCTTTCAATCAAGAATATGAATTGGCTGCTTAGTGTAGGAAGCATCCTCATAGGCCTCGAGTGGCTGCCAATCAATCATAGGAATAGTGTCCAATCCACATTTTTGCAATATAGAAACATGGAACACGTCGTGGATCGCGGATAACTTGGGAGGCAAGGCAAGCCTATAGGCAACAGCGCCCACGCACTCAGTAATCTCAAAAGGTTCAATAAATCTCGGGGCGAGCTTGCCCTTTACACCAAAGCGAACAATGCTCTTCATGGGTCAGACCTTAAGATATACCATATCCCCGACTGCGAACTCGAGGGGTCGCCGTCGATGATTAGCAAAACTCTTCTGCCGGCTCTAAGCTGTGCGCATCCTCTGCCTAATAACATCAATAGCCTCTGACGTCTACTACACAAGCTTGGGACCTAAGAGATGACGCTCTCCTACCTCAGTCCAACAACTAGGAGATCTGCACGGTCTACCATAAAGTGTCTCAAAAAGAGCCATGTCGATAGTCGCCTGATAGCTGTTGTTGTACGTGAACTCGGCGAGGCGCATATGCTCATCCCAACTACCCGCAAAGTCGATCACACAAGCCC
Source organism: Magnolia sinica (assembly GCF_029962835.1). Classification (NCBI taxonomy): domain Eukaryota; kingdom Viridiplantae; phylum Streptophyta; class Magnoliopsida; order Magnoliales; family Magnoliaceae; genus Magnolia; species Magnolia sinica. The sequence continues at coordinate 48,003,593 of NC_080580.1, forward strand.
TGATCATATCCTCAAGGATCTAGTTGACCCTTTCGGTCTGCCCATCCGTCTATGGATGATAAGCGATGCTGAGACCCAGGGTGACAACTAACGCCTGTTGAAAAATCCTCCAAAACTGAGATGTAAATCTTAAGTCTCGGTCTGAAACGATCAAAACTGGGACGCCGTGCAGTCTCACTATCTCCTTAATTAATATCCTCGCCAACCGGTCCATAGACCAGGAAGCACGCACTGGAATGAAATGAGCCGACTTCGTTAGATGATCGACGATAACCCAGATGGTATCATGACCATGCTAAGTCCTCGGTAAACCTGCAATGAAGTCCATCGATACGTGCTCCTACTTCCACTCTGGAACGCTCAACGGGTGTAAGGGACCAGGGGGTCTCTGGTGATCAGCTTTGACACGCTGGCATGTGTCACACTCGACCACAAAACTAGTGATCTGGTGCTTCACCCCTGCCAAAAACACTACCTCCTCATATCACGATACATCTTTGTGGAGCTTGGGTGAATAGTAAGTCTCGATCGGTGCACCTCGGTCATTAGATCACGACGCAACTCTAGCATGTCCGGGATACATAATCAGCCTCTAAAGTGTAATTCACCATCGAAACTAATCTGTCAGTCTGACTGCTCCACGGATGCGACCTCTGCTCGGTACTCCTAAAGTGACTCGTCCGTCTGCCGAGCTTTGATCACCATAACCACCAAAGAGGGTTGAATCGATAAGCTCGAAAGCTGAACAATGGAAGACTACAAACTGAACTCAAAGTCATACTCTAAAACATCCTTGAGCATCTGCCATTGTTGAACCATCGTATGTGCCATCAGGCCTCGTGGCTGACCGCTGAGCGCGTCCGCCACCACGTTCACCTTCTCGGGTGGTACTGAAGATCAAAATCATAGTCCTTTAACAGCTCCATCCATCACCTCTGACGCATGTTCAACTCGGACTATGAAAATAGGTACTTCAAGTTTTATGATCCGAGAAGAGCTTGAACCTAACCCATATAGATAATGCCTCCACACCTTTAGTGCGAAGACGACTGCTGCAAGCTCTAAATCATGGGTGGGGTAGTTCAGCTCATGGACCTTGAGCTGGCATGAGGCATACGCCACTGGCTTCCCGTGCTACATCAGTACAACACCCAAACCAACTCTAGAGGCATCGGTGAAAACAACGAAACCCTCACTCCCATCAGGAAGAGTGAGAACAGGAGCGGACGTGAGGCTGTCCTTCAACTCTGTGAATGCCTCCTTTCAGGCGTCACTCCAGACGAACTCAACACCCTTCCTTGTCAACAAGGTCAGGGTGCTGCAATGTGGGAGAAACCCTCAATGAACAGTCCGTAATATCCCTTCATCAACCTTCGAGGGGTCCACAGTGACACCCTCCCTCATCACCATGTGATTGAGGAACTTCACCTCCTCCTGCCAAAACTCACATTTCTCCAGCTTCACATACAGCTGGTGGGCACAGAGGGTCTCACGTATAATCTGTAGGTGCTCAGCATGGTCCTCTCGGGTCCTTGAATATACAAGAATATCATCAATGAATACCACCATGAACTGATCGAGGAACGATTGAAAAACCTCATTCATCAGCTGCATGAATACGGTGGACGCATTGGTCAGTCCAAACGACATGACTAGGAACTCAATGTGACCATAGCGCATCCGGAAAGCCGTCTTCAGAATGTCCTCCTTTTGGACCCGAATCTGATGATAACCGGAGCGCAAGTCTATCTTGGAAAAATATTGTGCACCTTGCAACTGATCGAATAGATCATCAATACGGGGAAGTGGGTATCGGTTCTTGATGGCGACTTTGTTGAGCTCGCGATAGTCCACACAGAGCCGCAACGAACCATCGTTCTTCTTCATAAACAATACTGGGGCTCCCCAAGGTGAATTGCTGGGATGAATGAAACCCAACTCCCTGAGCTCATTTAACTGCTCCTGCAATTCCCTCAACTCCAACGGTGCCATCCAGCAGGGGCCTTTGAGACAGGCGCGGTACCAAGCACCAGATTAATCTGAAACTCCACCTGCCAATGTGGTGGCAAACCTGGTATCTCCTGGAACACATCCGGGTACTCGCAAACAACTGCTAGCTGCTTAATACTCTTTGCCACAGAATCCTTAATGATAGAAGCCAAGAAGCTAGATAACGGCTCTCCCCTGGGCTCGACAACAAACTGAAATACTGGCAAGCTTGGAATGTGAAACGTAACCATCCTTGCAGCACAATCTAAGATGGCACAATACTCCGCAAGCCAGTCCATACCCAAAATAACATCAAATCCTGACAGCGGTATCATGAACAGATCGGCAGGAAGGAACATCTCGCCTACTAACACCGAGCAAGAAGGATAACGATGGGTCAATATAACGGACTTCCCCATGAGAGTTGAAATGGCCAAGGCCTCAGATACGGGCTCTAACGGAATACCGGTCGATTGGAAAATCTGCTCAGCCACAAAAGAATGGGAGGCACCAGAATCAAATAAAACATGAGCAATGCAGAAAGAAACAAGAAGAATACCCTTGACGACTCCGTTGGTTGATGACTGCGGGTCCTGGCCTGGCGCCTGCTGCGCGGGATAAAATCAGCCCTGAGTTGGTAGGGGAAGTAAACAGGAAGACTGAGGGTCCTGAGTCTGTGCCTGCTGGGCTGCAATACATACTCAACCCAGGGACTTGACATACGAATATCCAATCCACTAGTGTTGTTGCTACTGCTGTCTCTGCTGCTCTGGTCTCTACTGGGGAGGTCTGCTTAGCTACCTCTACTACTGAGGAGGAACCCTAGGAGCAGGGGCTAGAAGCTGCGCTCTCTGATGCTGTTGCTGAGAAGGACGAGGAGGAGGCAACTATGGTGGCCTCTACTACTGAATGGGGAGAGGGCACTAACGCCTTCGATGCCCAGTCTGTCCACAACTGAAGGAAACACCGAAAAGGGGCCGGAAGATGAAGCGGCTGGCGGTGTTGATGATGATGAAGAAGCTACTGGCTGAGCCACAGGCTGTCAAAACCCTGATCTGCCCCTCTGTCTCTGCTGATGGTGCTGCCTGAAACTGCTAGCTGGTGATCTCCTCTTCCTGTCTCCACTGAAACTCTGCTCTCTCGATCTCTGGGTCATAGCACAGTCCTCCTCATAGACCAGTGCCCGATGTATGACCTGGTCAAACGTCTCCAAACAATGCCCTACCACACGGCTGCGAAGGGCAGGACATAAACTAGTCACAAAATGACGGGACCTCATCTTCTTATCGCTGGTGAGATGAGGAGAAAATCTAGACAAGGTCAAGAAACGGGCCTCATATTGAGATACGGTTAAATCTCCCTGAACCAGGGTCTCAAACTCGATCGCTTGCTGGATCTGAACGTGATGAGGAAAGAACTTCTGGTCAAAATGGACCATGAACTCCTCCCATGTCCAAATGAATTGAGGCTCGACCATCTTGGATACGGATGACCACCAGTGACAGGCCTCACCCTGAAGAAGAAAGGTCGCAAGGGATACTCTCTATCTGCAGGACACTGAATAGTATAAAAAATCCTCGCAACCTCAGTGCTCCAAGCCTTGACGGCTGAAGGGTCAGGGTCACCACTAAACCTCGGGGGATCATGCTGAAATTACAGTGAAGACTATTTTAGTCGAAGTAGGAATATGTCAATATGTCCTAGAGGGGGGGTGAATAGGACTTTTTAAAGTTTTATGGTTTATTTAAAATCCTATTATAATAATCCTAACAACAAACACATGTTAAGATTACTTAAAAGTAACTCTACTAGCTTCCAAGCCCGGTAGAGGATCCAATCACAAACTATTTAATAAACAATATTCAAACTAGTTTATGATGGATATGACTATGTAAGTGTGTGAGGTGTGATCACAGATATTCAGATATGAAAATATTAAAGCAAATCACACAAACAAAAGAATAGCAATCTCAAACACAGTCATTTTTATAGTGGTTCGACTACTTGTCTACTCCACTCCCGATAACTGCACTCAACCTTTGAGTGTACCAGATTTCACTAAGGAGGTTTCATAACAGTTCACCTCAAACCTAAGGTTTTAAATCAGGTTCACCTTCAACCTTTGCAACCTACACTGAGGCCGACTATTTATGCTCTCACGAGCAAGGGTCAACATGATGCACCCACTTTTAGGCACACTGGTCAAGGATCTTCCATAAGACCCTATCAGAGGTTTTACACAGTTTACCTCAAACCCAAGGTTTTAACTGGTTCACCCCTAACCAGATGTTTATACTCTCCACAGAGCAAGGGTCCACAAAACGCACCCACTACCTACACTCCCATCGGAGGCCTCCTAGAGGACTTGCAAGGGTGAGAAACACCTTAGACCTAATCCTACAGAGGAATGATCAAAGGGTCCTTTAGACTCTAGTTACTTATAGATAAGTGGATGAGTCCCATTCACCTCGTTGATGAAGATCTCCTCCTTTGTTGATGAAGAGTCTTCTGCTTCCTTGATTCGTAACTTAAATGATGTACCAATATATGGCGACAGGTTGGGTCAAGGTTATGATGGAATCCTACTCTCTAAATGTTTTCCTATTAGGAAGATAGATCGATTCTAATCATCTATTCATTCAAGGCATCCCAGCTTAATGATTTGCCATAAAGGTAGTAGCTGGAGGATCCTTGAATGCAGAAGTTCATTCCCCAATCCACTCTATTGAATATCAATGATGAGGGTGGATTGGAGGATGAACTCCCTTGAGAGAAAAGGCTTTGGGTATATGATCTAAGGTAAAACACTCAAAAGCACTCTCTTCTTTCTCTACTAGCAACAATAGACAAGCTGTCTTTATATAGGCAAAAGGTTCCAACGGATATAAAACGGTCACATTTATAACAGAGTTCGATATCATCGAGCAGGGTCGATATCATCAAGTGTATACTCCCGATAGCATCAACTGGCTGCTCGATGACATAAACACAGATGTCATATGCTTTTGAAACTAATTGCCAGCTGGTCGAGGGAATCGAGACTCATATCGATGTCATCGAATTTCGAACTCTGATTCCATCGATGCAAGGTTAATTCCTCGACATTTGAAAAATGAGAGAGACTTACTTTGAAATATTTCAAGTTTACAAGAATGATCGAGGGATGTAACATATATATTTCTTCAATCTTCCGCTTGCATATTTCACCTGTCCCTGGATTATTTTTGAAGTTTGGCTTAATCTACTCCATGTTTTATGCACTAATACAGACAACATACATTCATCATTACATATGTTGCATAAGTGATGTTTTGAAACTCGGGAGCTGAGTTATGCTCGACCCCCGAATTTCAGGGCATTACAAGGGACCTTCGAGATCATCAAAAATTGAATGTCGATGATATCGATAGAGTGTCGATGCATCGATAAATCCAGAGGATTTTCATTTAAGCTTGCTGGACTATTTCTGTCCCTATTTGATGCCATCGAAACTGTACCGATATCATCGATATTTGAATATCGATTCTATTGAGGGACCCCCGATCATAGATAAACATACTGAAATATTTTATTGGAAGACTAAGTGCCCATGACCGATAATATCGAGAGCCATCCGATATCATTGAGATTTGAACTTCGATGGTATCGAGAACATTTTTGATATATCGATGCACATCTGATTTTCTTAAGTAAAAATAGGAGTGCCGGATATTTTCCTGTCGATATTATCGAGCACCTTCGAAGGGCTCGAGATTCAAATATCGATGATATCGATATGTGTATCGATACATTGATAATTCTGTCCAGATAAGTATGTGGTTACTGGACAATTTTGTCCTCATTCTGATAGAATCGATTCGTTCATCGAGGACATTGACAGCGCAGGTCGAGCATATCTAGATGTGTATCGGTACAATCGACAGAGCTAGAAAACTTGAAGATTTTTTTATTTTTGAAAAAGTTTTCTCACTAATAAACCCTATAATGTTCTAATTTATTTTAAGGATTTTATATACTTGGTGTTTTGGGACATGGGATGTGAGGCTAGATTTACCTGAGGCGAGCTTGCACACATCTCGGTTGAGGCAGACCTTTGAATTAATCTTCCTATGAGGCTTTGCAGTCTGTCCGACTCAACACTCATGCTAATTGACAAACTAGGGCACTTTCACATGCTGCCAGAACTCTCAAGCTATTGCACTAGCATGAGGTAAATCAAACTGCTCAGAAACCTCGGCGGTAATAGGTTGACAGGTCTACAATGCAGTGGCAACAAGCTACATCAGTTGCTAGAAATGCTCGGCTCTTATGGGTACTGTTGAAAAAGCAGGGGTGGCACTCTCCTCAGGCAAAGGCACGGGTGCGGCCGTTGGGATAGGAGCCTCTGTAACTGGAACAGCAGGCTGAGGAGGGGGAATCGGTAGGGGAGCTGGAGCAACTGAGGGAGCGGGTGCTATAGGCTCAATCAAAAGAACAGGCTGGATCGGGACCTCGGGAATCAAATCCTCAGCAACGGGAGCAAGATGTGCTCGAGTAGGACGGGTATCTCGGGCGCCTCGTCCACGGGTAACACGACCATGGGTGTCGCGACCTCGGGTGCCACGTCTAGGCGGCATCATTTATAAAACAATGATGACGCAAGGAATCAGGACAATTACAGGCTTGATACAGAGCGAAAGAAAAGGTATCGAGACACTACTTGTCCTATGCCCTAAGTAGACATGCGATGTTATCCCGAGTTATTCCAGGACTACTTGCTTTACTCTGATACCAACTCCTGTCATGCCCTAGACTTGGTAACCAGACTCACAAGGAACCTGATAGCCAGTTCTGGCCGCAACAGCCTCCATAGTACCCCATTCTCAGCTCTTGAGGCAGGTTCCGATCCTTGGATCCTACAAGGAGGATTTCTATAATAATATAATCATTTCCAATGCGAGCATTCCCAAGATCACTGCAAGTATATCCGAGAATAACAAGGCACACATCACAAAATTCACTAAGAATTTGAACTTTTACAAATATCCAAAAGGTCCAAAAGGACAGATAAGATAATAGAAGAAGAGAGAAAAGTCAGCAACACTAGAGTCCTTAAGCTCAACTCTACTCCAAGCTCTGTCGCTACGATACCCGCCTAGGATCACTCGCACGCATCAATCGTACATAAGCGTATAAAAGCTTAGAGGGTGGTGAAAGTGTGTGACAATGGCGCACAGACGAATAGAAGGAGGTATATGAAGAGAAATATGCTCAATGAAAATGTCGTTAGCCTTACTAAGGCTTATCATGAATACAATGAATGAGTACTGGGTGCAATACTAAGGCAATGCATGAAGGGGCTTATGCAGTCGATGCGAATACGATGCAAAATAATGTCGGTGCTCATAACCAATCCACATATCAAGTACATTTCCAATCATAAGGAAATCACCGGGGTCCATTACACTACTGAATGACTGCCGCTCTCAGACCCCGCACAGTCAAAAGAGCGCAAGAGACCTCACTACCTGCTTGTGAACAGCCAATCACCAGCAAGGCCTGACAGTAGCGGACCCATTTATGATCTGTTCAGACTTAGCCTAGCAATGCCTCCTCACACCAAGCAGGTAAGGCCACACCCCTATCCAACCGACTACATGACAGTGCGCCGGAGTCACAGCCTAACGGTATAAGGCCCTCGTGCACTCATAATTTTCACTCGGTCACAGTGTTGGAGCAAATCCTTGGTACCATGGAAGTTTTGAGAATTTCACCCAAAGACATCCTATGCACCCGGTATGCTCAAGTAACATTTTCGATATCCACACATACGGTCATCCATGAATGTCCCTGTGGAGGCAAGGCCTCGATGAGCAAGGGTGGTATCATCATGAAATGTGATACCAATGTATGAGTCACACATACATATCTTGCACTAGCTGCAGGCGCATAATGTGCACGAGGGGAGAAACTTCATCCCTCTAGGACCACGACACAATGCAATCAATATACACAGATGATGCATATGGGTTACAATGACATAAGTGTGCTACTTGTAGAATATATTGCTCCTTCCCAAAGAGAGACAAGTCTAGATCCATAGAGTCCTCCATAGAATATATTACCATCCAAGCTGAAATACATTTACTTAGGTCAAGGAGATAACATACCCATTGGTTATTTCTTCCCACTTGGATAATGAGCAAGAGAGCAAGATGATTTCTACTCTTAAGAATCAGAGGAGTGCTATAGGATGGACTATTATGGATCTCAAGGAAATTAACCCCTTGATTTTCACTCACCGAGTACACCTAGAGGAGAATGCCAAAATATTGAAGCAACCACAATGCCAATTAAATCCAAACATGAGAGATATGGTGAAGATCGATGTATTAAAACTATTTGATGTTGGTATCATCTACCATATATCGGATTGTCAGTGGATGAGCCCAACTCAGGTGGCGCCTAAGAAGTCCAAAATTATCATCGTAGCCAATGGCAACAATGAACTCGTGCCAACTAGAGTTACTAGTTGGAGAATGTGCATTGACTACAAGAAACTGAATATTGTCACGAGGAAAGACAACTTTCCTTTACCTTTTGTTGATCAAAATTTTAAAATATTGGTTGGTCATCGCTACTATTACTTCCTATATGTGTACTCGGACTACAATCAAATTGAAATAGACCTTAAAGATTAGGAGAAGTCGACATTCACATGCCCATTTGACACATTTTCTTACCGAAGAATGTCATTCCGGCTATATAACACTCCCGCGACATTTTAAAGATGCATACTTAGTATCTTTTTAGACATGATTGTGCATTTTCTTAAAGTGTTCGTGGATGACTTCTTCATTGCTGGAAGTATGTTTGATAAGTGCCTCAAGCACTTGAATCTGGTTTTGACAAGGTGTGAGGAGGAAAACCTTATCTTGAATTAGAAAAAGTGTCATTTCAGGGTCACTACAAGAAATAATGCTTTCACCGACGAAATTTTTGCCGATGAAAAAAAAAATTCTTCAGTAAAAGTGTAGTTTTACCGACGAAATTTCCGTCGGTAAAACTACACTTTTACGGACGAATTTTTTTATTCATTGGTAAAAGTATTTTAATTTTTAAGATAGAAAATTTTCGGGCTATTTTGAAAATTTCACGGTAAGACTTTTACTGATGAAAATTTTCGTTGGTAAGAAGCAAAAATCGACTTTTACCGATGAAAATTTTCGTCGGTAAAAGTGTAATGTTTTTTACTTTAGAAATTTTGGCCTTGAGTTTTACCAACAAACTAAAACCGTCGAGAATAATGGTTTTACCAATGAAAATTTTTGTTGGTAAAAGTGTAACATTTTTAACTTAGAAATTTTCGCCCTAAGTTTTACCGACAAACAAAAACCATTGAGAATAATGTCTTTACTGACGAAAAGGTTCGTTAGGAAAAATGTTATATTTTTCAAATAAAAAAATTTCGCTCCGAGTTTTACCGACAAAATCGTCGCTAAAAATAACTTGAAAACTTTTACCAATGAATATTTTCATAGGTAAAAATGTTAAATTTTTAAGTTAGAAAATTTTCGCCTGAGTTTTACCGACGAACTAACACCATCGGGAATAATGTCTTTACTGACGAAATTTTTCGTCGATAAAAATGTTATATTTTTCAGATAAAAATTTTTTTCTCTGAGTTTTACCGACGAAATGTTTTGTCGCTAAAAATCACCCAAAAACTTTTATTGACGAATATTTTCGTCGGTAAAAATGTTAAAATTTTAAGTTAGAAAATTTTCGCACTGAGTTTTACTGAAGAAACAAAACCGTCGGGAATAATGTTTTTACCGACAAAAACAATTTCATTGCTATAATTATGTTTTACCGACGAAAACGTTCGTCGGGAATAATGATAGAATTTTAACTTGCAGATATTTTCCCACTACCTTGAAAAGTTTCGCGGTAAGAGTTTTACCAACGATCCAAAGCTGTTGGGATTAATATTCTGACTGATGAAAACCGTCGGTAATGTTTTTTACCAACGAACAAAAACTATCGTTTGAGTGTAAATTTTTTAATATATATAATTAAATGATAATATTTAAATGATTTGTAATATCAGATGGAAAAGAATATTGAAAAATTTAGAAATTTTAACTATGTTTGAGAAAAAATTTGAGAACAAAATAATGCTTTTGAGATAAAATTTTGAGATTTTGAAAATAAAAATTCAGACTTTATATTTTAAATTTTTTTGAAATATTTTATAATAAAAATGATATTTTGTTAAAAGAGTAAAAAAATATACATTTTGAAAAAATTATTACATTTTTTAAAAAAAAATTGAAATTTATCTGTGAAAAATAACATTACTAAATTATTAGGCACATCCACTAATTGAACCTTTAATCATTTTTAGACAATCTAATCAGTTCAGATTGAAAAGAAAACAACTTCAGATGTTTAAATCAAATTTCACTGAAATTCTTGATCAATCTTGTATGCCCAATATCTTTCTCATATGTAGCCTGATTGACGCGAGTAAGTAGTCAAATTGAGAGTATTGATCAACAAAATAGAGTGAATGGACCAGACATGTAAAATGGGCCAAATATTCTGGTAAAAATTGTGACCCAACTTACTGACCTTGTGAGAACCTAAGAATTGATGTTGGTAAGTTTTGTGGGCCCCATCATGATGTGTGTCGAACATCAACACCGTGGATTTGACGTGTCCCCTTTAGGTTATGAGATATCTCAAAAATCATCTATATACGAAACTCAAGTGGGCCATAACATCTAAAACTATGTGAAGACATCCTAAAAAATATAAATGCACTTGGTGGGGCCCACATGAGTTTTGGATGTGGTTGAAACTTGGTCTGACCCCTCGTCCAAGTAGGACACACATAATGAGTGGGTTGGATATGTGAATCACATTTAGGCAGGCCCAATATATGATTATGAATGTTTTAAGGAAACCCTTCTCCACTACATTAAGTGAGTTACTCGTTACCCTTACCAGAGTAAGCTCTGTGGGGTCCACCATTATTTATTTACTTTAACCACTCCATTCATCCATGTTAACAGATAATTTGAGGTCTAAAGAACAAAAAGGAAGCATATCCAAAGCTCAAGTGGACCACACCATAGGAAATAGTGTGATTGAACCTGTACCATTTAAAATTTCTTGGAGGCCATAGAAGTTTTGGATTAAGATGATGTTTGTGTTTTCTATTCATTCATATATTTTTGATATTATGAATAACCTTTAACCATTTTTGGACAATATGGTTATCACGCCCCAGACTCAGTAACCGGACTCACAAGGAACCTAATGGCCGGTTCTGGCCGAAACAGCCTCCGTAGTACCCCATTCTCGGCTCCTGAGGTAGGTTCCAATCTTGGGATCCTACAAGGAGGATTTCTATGACAATATAATCATTTTCAATGCGAGCATTCCTAAGATCACTGCAAGTATATCAGAGAATAATAAGGCACACATCACAAAATCCACTAAGAATTTGAACTTTTACAAATATCCAAAAAGTTCAAAAGGACATACATAAGATAATAGAAGAAGAGAGAAAAGTCAGCAACACTAGAGTCCTCAAGTTCAACTCTACTCCAAGCTCTGTCACTACGACACCCGCCTAGGATCACCCACACGCATCAATCGTACATAAGCGTATAAAAGCTTAGAGGGTGGTGAAAGTGTGTGACAATGGCGCACAGACGAATAGAAGGAGGTATATGAAGAGAAGTATGCTCAATGAAAATGTCGTTAGCCTTACTAAGGCTTATCATGAATACAATGAATGAGTACTGGGTGCCATACTATGGCAATGCATGAAGGGGCTTATGTAGCCGATGCGAATGTGATGCAAAATAATGCCAGTGCTCATAACCAATCCACATATCAAGTACATTTCCAATCATAAGGAAATCACTGGGGTCCATTACACTACTGAATGACTGCTGCTCTATAGACCCCGCATAGTCAAATGAGCGTAAGAGACCTCACTACCCACCTGTGGACAACCAATCACCAGCAAGGCCTGATAGTAGTGGACCCATTTTTGAGCTGGTCAGACTGAGCCTAGCAATGCCTCCTCACACTAGGCAGGTAAGGTCACACCCCTATCCAACCGACTACATGATAGTGGGAGTTGTGGCCTAACAGTATAAGGCCCTCGTGCGCTCATAATTTTCACTCGGTCACGGCGTTGAAGGAGATCCTTGGTACCATGGAAGTTTTGAGAATTTAACCCATGGGCATCCTATGCACCCAGTATGCTCAAGTAACATTTCCAGTGTCCACACATACGACCATCCACGAATATCCCTGTGGAGGCAAGGCCTCGATGAAGCAAGGGTAGTATCATCATGTAATACGATGCCAATGCATGAGTCACACATATAGATCATGCACTAGCTGCAGGCGCATAATGTGCATGAGGGGGGAAACTCCATCCATCTATGACCACGACATAATGCATTCAATACACACAGATGATGCATATGGGTTACAAGGACGTAAGTGTGCTATATGTAGAATATATTCCTCTTTCCCAAGGAGGGACAAGGTCTAGATCCATAGACGATACTCTAAGGAGAAGTGAAGTCCTCTAGTGGGGGCCCAATACTCTGGGATGGCCCACAAGCTAAGAGAGTCATAAAGCCTTAAGGAGAAAATGATCCTAATAAGGTCCCAGGTGGGCCTTCAACCACCTATAAGGATCCTATGAGCCTACCTTAGGGCCACCAAGGAGGACATCTAACCTCAACTGGGTCCCAAAAGGTAGCTAGCTACGTATCTAAAGAAAAGTCCAAGGCCCAATCAATCCATGGCCCAGTGGGCCATACACTAAGCCCAATACATAGGCAACTTGGTGGGCCCTTAAGCAAGGTTAGGGCCCAACCATAAAGGTCATGGGTTCACTCATTGTGGTGGGCCTAATGGGCAGCCCATTATCTCAACATATGGAAAATCCTAATATTTAACACAAGTAAGTTGGGCCTCACATCTCGGCCCAAGTATAGATTTATTATAGGGGGCAAGCAAGGGCCCAACTACTTGAGTATTTGGCCCATAAGACCAGTCATAATGGCATGATAAATATAGGACTCAAGGGCCTAACGGGCCTATCAAAAGTTCCAGCCCAACTAAGGCAATAAGGCTCATCAATTAACTAGAAGACTAGCCCAATAAGACTCCAATTGGAATGGGCCTTTAATCATGCACTAATTAAGCCCAAAATAAAATTAAAATGGTAAGATAATTGACTTAAATCCTCCTCAAATCTAGTGGGCCATATTGGCCCAAAATAAACATTTACAAGCAAAATTATTGGGCTCATTGCCAAATTTCAGCCCACCTAAATTTCTGGGTTGATTGGAGTCCAACAATAAAAGTATTTCTTAGTGTATTTAATCCTTGATGGCCCACACACATCACTGTGGGTCCCACCAAATGAGAGAGGATATGCAACACATATATCAAGTGGGCCTGGCCATTAGAATGTAGGCCCAGCAGTAGCCTAAGGCAGGTATGTCCCATGTGTAGGTAGCTCTATGGGCCTGGGGTATCTGGCCCAAAAATCCATCCAATGGGCCCCAATTGAATACCCAAAAAAAAGGGGAGGATGATCAATCCCCTAAGGACTACACATGGATGGATGGTGGGATATACAACACATCAAGGTGGGCCCACGAAGAAGGTTGGACGGCCAGCCTAAGCATCTTACCTGGTGGGCCACTCCCGGCCTTACCACAGTCAGCTCAAATGTCCATTGGATCTGCAATTTTACAGAGTGACACTTCTATGGGTGGGAAACACCTCTAAAAAATTTTCTAACTTTTGAATAACTAAAAGTATTTTAATTAATTTATAGAAATTAGTCTGTCCAGGAAATCAGACTGACCTGGACGTCCCAACGTGGTGGGCCGGTCCAGCCCATGCCACGGTGTGTACAGGGGTCCATTGACCCCAAAAATTTGTAAGTAGGTCCTACCATGAGTGGGATACCTCTATACAAATTTTAAAGATTTTTAAACAACTAAAAATATTTTAATTCATTTTAAGAAAACAATTTTTCCTGAGATTCCTCCTGATCTAGACACCACAATATAGTGTGCTGGTTTAGCTATTGCCATGGTGAGTAAAGGTATTCATTGGCCCTAAAATTTTGTAGGTGTCATACTATAAATGGGTCATCCCCTTAAAAAAATTTAGAAATTTCTAAATGGTAGATGTATTTTATTTAATTAATACAAATTTTGGACAGCAATGTTTTTCAAAAAAAATCTGCTACTGCACAATGTTGTTGTCCCCATGATTGGCACCTCATGGAGTGGGCATAGGTCTCTCAATTCACTAGGAAAATAGGTGGGTTTGGTACATCCATATATGGACAACAAGTGGGGTCCATTGGAGCGGCCCACTTCCCCCAAATTCAAGGTATAATAGGCTCCTCTCCAACATGCAAGATTGCTAGACTGTCCAGAAATTTCTGGACGTCTAGCCTACTTTGGCCCATCCCATAGGCCTCAATTAAGGGTTAAATGATGTGGGGCCCATCCTACATCAAGTTGGGGTCCACACCTCAGAAAACTCCCAAAGAAATTTGGGAGAAAAGGTGATGGGGACATCACGTGCACTCACGCCGCTCCCCCTATGCACGTATGTATGTAGAAGTAGGACCTCACCATCGATCTGGCTCGATGATGACGTCCAGGGAGGGCCTCCTAGCTAGAAGTCAAGTTTTGGTTCAGAAAAGTGGCCCAATAGTCAAGAAAAGCCCACCATGGGATCTCATGATCGTGGCCCACTCGTCGGATTGGTTTTATATTTTAGGTTTTGCTTATTATTATTATTTAAAACATCGTGAACGCTTTAGATTTTCTTGTTTTGGTTTTTATTTTAGTTTACTTCATCACCAAGTAATAGGTGTCGCACATGGTGCGAGTTTTTGGGTATAAGGTTCTCCCTATAAATAGGCACCCCTTGTAGTTCTTTTCATTCATTGAAGTTAATAGGAATCAGTTATGGGCGTGTACCCGTGTACCCACCCCAAGGAATCAGTTATGCAGCCTTGTGACTGGAGAGAGTGCACCAGATATTAGTGTAGAGTTACTCACTAAGGTCATTCTGGTAGTGGATGAGTTTCGTGATGTTTGTCCTGATGGATGAGTTCCCTAGAAAGGATATAGAGTACACCAGACATGGGACACCGTAATACCTACAACCTATTTTACGTTGAATAATTTTATCGATAGGTCCACAGGTCTAAGTCCTCGTGAACTCGTTACTGATTATAAACCTAGGAAACTTATTGATCTTGTCCCTATGTCACTGTCCCATAGGCCGTCAGAGTGTGCAGAGTCTTTTGCACATCACATTCATTCATGGCATCAAGAAATCAGCCAGAAGATCATGACTAATAATGAACATTGCACATTTTCTACAGACCAATATAAATGTTTCAAAGGATTCAATATTGAGGACTCTGTGATGTTCTGCATCAGGCTCGAGCGGTATCCTTCGAGGGTCGTTCGTAAGTTACACGCGTGTAGCGCTGGACCCGTCAAAATTATAAAACTAAACGGTCTTAATGTGTATGAGGTAGATCTTCCACCTTTCATGAAAATTAATTTCACATCCGATGTAGAGGATTTAGTTACTTTTCAGGGGACCACTGATACTTTGTCCGGCCCTTCGCCCACCCATCCTAATTCCCCATATCTACTTTTCCTAACTGACCTCAGTGGCTAAGGAATCAGTTATGGGCGTGCACCCGTGTACCCACCCCATGAGGGACATCAAGACCACTATTTTGAGGGGTACAACATATGCAGCCTTGTGACTGGAGAGAGTGCACCAGATGTTAGTGTAGAGTTACCCACTGAGGTCATTCCAGTAGTGGATGAGTTTCGTGATGTTTGTCCTGATGATCTACCTGATGAGTCCCCTAGGAAGGATATAGAGCACACCAGAACATGGGACACCGTAATACCTATAACCTATTTTACGTTGAATAATTTTGTTGATAGGTCCACAGGTCAAAGTCCTCGTGAAGTCGTTACTGATTATAAACCTAGGAAACTTATTGATCTTGTCCCTATGTCACTGTCCCATAGGCCGTCAGAGTGTGCAGAGTCTTTTGCACATCACATTCATTCATGACATCAAGAAATCAGGCAGAAGTTCATGACTAATAATGAACATTGCACATTTTCTACAGACCAATATAAATGTTTCAAAGGATTCAATATTGGGGACTCTGTGATGGTCTGCATCAGGCCCGAGCGGTATCCTTCGAGGGCCGTTCGTAAGTTACACGCATGTAGCGCTGGACCCGTCAAAATTATAAAATGAAACGGTCTCAATGTGTATGAGGTAGATCTTCCACCTTCCATGGGAATTAATTTTACATCCGATGTGGAGGATTTAGTTACTTTTCAGGGGACCACTGATAATTTGTCCAGCCCTTCGCCCACCCATCCTAATTCTCCATATTTATCCATTGAACCATGGCCCCTTCCCAACCCATTTTCTCAGCCTCTACCTCCCATATCTACTTTTCTTAACTTTTTTTCCCAGCCTCTACCTGCCATACCTACCCTTCCTAACCCATTTTTCCAACCTCTACGTCCCATACCTACCCTTCTCGACCCATTTTCCCAGCCTCTACCTTCCATACCTACCCGTCCCGACCCATCTTCCCAGCCTCTACCTCCCATACCTATCCTTCCTGACTCATTTTCCCTTCCTCTATCTCCCATACCTAACCTTCACACACCCAAAAAGGAAATAGAGGATATCCTGGACCATCAGATAGTTTCAACATCGGATGGCAGGTTTCAGAAGTATGTGGTTAAATGGAAGTCACGTCCAGCTTTAGACAGCACGTGGCTCACTGAGGAGGAGCTTCAGAGACTTGATCCTGACATCCTGGAGTGGTTCATGAGTTTTATTTCGCCAGTGGCGAAATCTTTGCAGCCAGGGAGAATTGATGGGGACATCACGCGCACTCAAACCGCTCCCCCTACGCACGTATGAACGTAGAAGGAGGACCCCACCATCAATTTGGCTCGATGACGACATCCAGGGAGGGCCTCCTAGCTAGAAGTCAAGTTTTGGTTCAGAAAAGTGGCCCGATAGTCAAGAAAAGCCCACCATGGGATCTCATGATCGTGGCCCGCTAATCGGATTGGTTTTATATTTTAGGTTTTGCTTATTGTTATTATTTAAAACATCGTGAACGCTTTAGATTTCCTTGTGTGGTTTTTATTTTAGTTTACTTCATCGCCAAGTAATAAGTGTCGCACATGGTGCGAGTTTTTGGGTATAGGGTTCTCCCTATAAATAGGCACCCCTTGTATTCTTTTCATTCATTGAAGTTAATAAAAAATTCCTGCTTTATTTTTCTGCTCTCTTCGTGAGTTGTGGAAGAATTCAAAAGTGGGTGTAAAGCCCTCCCTTTTCGAAGGGCTAACTACCGTGGTGCGAAGCCACATCGATCCCAATTCACCCCCATCTTCCATTATCTTTTTTTCCATCTTTCCCCACCATCCGTACTTCGAATTTATCCTTTTGTTGCATCAGATTGCTTCATTACAACAGGTTTTCAGATTTCGGCCTGCAGGCGAGCTGAAACTTCAGCGGAGCACCACTCACAAACCGTATATTGGATCGAGCTGAGATTTGGAAGTTTTTAAGTCATCCCTAGCCGACCGGGTCAAGGTGGCCTTTTTCTGAATAGTGGGCCCCACACACATGCGACTGGGATCACATGCATGTCTGTCTGGGCCATTATTGCTATCCACACGTGGGATCATCTTTTGGCTCAGGTTTTTATCCTCTTTTATCCTCTCATATCCGTTTTCATGAATCTTAACCCTAGATTACATGATCTCTAATTGATTTGTCCATTTTTATCACCTCAGGGTTCCTTGAATTGAAATTAGGGAATCCCTTGGATTAGGGACTGATATTTATGCATGAGTAGTTGATTTTATTTCCCTTTGACGTCGTTTGGTTTATAATTTTAATTGGTGCAGTCCTAGCCTGTGTCAGCTTGGACCCGCATAGATTCCCCTTTTTAATTGAATGTTTGGATTTTCATGTGGGACGTGGAATTTGTGTGATTGTTTCTGAATTGGTAGGATCTAAGCCTGAAATCATATTTAATTTTCCATGTCCTGCATCAAAAGGACATGCAAACATATCCAAACATTAGCTTAAAAGTCATGCTCAAACTGGGCTGGAAATCTGGACAGCAACATATCCATATTTCAGCCCATATAAATTAATCAAAGGGTTTATGGCCCTGATTCAACATGTGCGGTCCACTTTGATGGGTTAACAAAATTCTAGACCCATGATCTCACTCAGACCTCCATGAAAAAACCATTTTGGAGGCCACCCAAACCATGCATGCATGGTGGGCTTGGACATCTAGTCAAAGTGGGCATGGACTTCCCATCTAGCTAAGGGTCTGAGATATTGTCGACCTCTCCTTGGTGAGCCACACATCAACAGAATACATAGGAGAAAAATAGAGAGAAAGGGAGAAGGAAGAAGCAATCAGCCATTGGTGGAAGGTCCTGCCACTAATGGACCTCCCACACCTAAATCCACACCGTTCACTATGTTATGACATATGCATGTTATAATACATCAAAGGAACTTGCTGGAGGGTAGGGATCCTTTTCCCTACATGCATGTAAGGCCCAGATGGCCCATGGGATGCAAGAAATGAGAAGGAGAAAGCATCATGGTGGGTCCATGGAGAATGGCCCACCATAGATAGAAATATGGAGGATATAGGCCCATGGCCTCATCCTAGGAACCATGTAGGACCTCCACCATGGATTGGTGGGTCCTACATGCTTCCATGCATGCAAGGAAAAGAAAGAAAAGAGAAGAAAGAGAGAAGAAGCTAAGGAGAGCACCCATCTAGAAATATGCCTTCAAACTCCAAGATCTAGGTACTAGGCTTCAAGAGGAAGATGATTAAAGGTTGTAGATGGGTTACTAATGGCTAGATGGAGAGAAAATGAGGGAAGAAAGGGCTGGGAAAGAGGGGAGGAGTGGCTGAAAATTTTTGCTAGGAGGAGAGGAGAATGAGAGAATGAGAGAGAGAAAGAGGAGGAATGGGAGATGTATAACAAAGAAATGATGGGATTTTTAGAAAGAGGAGGAGAATAATGAGTTTTCTCTCTTGAAAAGAGAAAAATCCAGATTTTTGCTGGAAAAGAGGGCTTGGGTTAGAGCAACAATCATGAGTTTCTAGAAAAGAGACTATCCTTGCCTAGGTTAGAGAACTTCTATCATTGCTAGCTATAGGGAGGTGTAGGGTAGGTTAAGCACTAGACTAGACTAGGCACATGGAACCTAGGGTGGGCCCACATGAAAAAAATGTGCACATGGGTAAAATGGGCCCCACATCATGATCGATGGTCCAAATAATGTGCAGCCTACAACTTTTGATAAACATGTCGGATTTACACACGAGACGCGATATTGGAACTGCGGCAACGATACGATCGAGATGGCATAGGTCTAGGGTCGATCCGAGTCGGGCCTATGTGACTAGACTTAAGGATGACCGCAAACACAATCCGATGGTTTGGGGTCATTGAAATTTGACCGGTAGGACCGCGGGACCAAAATGGATGGAATACATACTCACACACACACATGCACACATGCGAACTCTGGTCGGGTCTCACACTGATCAGTCTAGATTGAAGAGTAAATAACTTCAGATGTTTAAATCAAAATTCGCTCAAATTGTTGATCAATCTTGTTTGCCCAATATCTTTCTCATTTATAGCATGATCGGGGCGAGTAACTAGTCAATTTGAGGGTAATGATCAGTAAAATAGAGTGAATAGACAAGACACGTAAAATGGGCTAAATATTTTGGTAAAAATTGTGACCCAACTTATTGATCCTGTGAGAACCTAAGAATTGATGTTAGTAAGTTTTGTTGGCCCCATCTTGATATGTGTCGAGCATCAACACCGTGGATTTGATGTGTCCCCTTTAGGTTATGAGATATCTCAAAAATCATTTAAATACAAAACTCAAGTGAGCCATACCATCTAAAAGTAATTGAAGACATCCTAAAAATATAAAAGCACTTGGTGGGGCCCACATGAGTTTTGGATGCAGTTGAAAATTGGTCTGACCCCTTATCCAAGTGGGACACACATAATGAGTGGGTTGGATATGTGAATCACATTTAGGCAGACCCAATATATGATTATGAATGTTTGAAGGAAACCCCTCCATTATATTATGTGGTGTGGCCCACATTTAGGCTAATGTTTGTGTTTTCCCTTCATTCATATTTTTTTGATATTATGAACATGTTGGATGACAAATAAACATTACTGTGGGCCCAAGGAAGGTATCAATGGTGGAAATCATTATTCCACACCATTTTATGTGGCATGGTCCACTTGAGTTTTGGATTTACCGAAAATTTGGGATCAACCCACACCGTTCATCCATTTTTCGAGATCATTTTATAGAATTATCCAAAAAATGAGCCATATCCAAAGATTAAATGGACCACACCACAAATAAGGGGAATAAATTGGCTCCCCCCCTACACCATCTAATGGCTGGTGGTTGGTGCTGTGTGGGCCCCACCATGATGTATGTGTTTAATTCATGCCGTCCATCTAATTTTAAAGATTATCTTATGGCATGAGACCAAAAATGAGGCATATCCCAATTTGAAATGGACCACATTAGAAGAAATAGTGTTGAATGACCATCAACCATTTAAAAAATTCTAGGTGCCATAAAAGTTTTGAATTGAGATGATTTTTGTTTTTCCCCTTCATCTAAGCCTGTATGACCTAATAAACAGATTGGATGCCAAATAAAGAGTACAATGGGCCTTACATAGGATTTTAATGATGGATATCCAATCACTATTGTTTTCATGTGGTGTGGTCCACCTGATATTTATATACCTCTCAATTTTGGGCCCCACCATGATGTATGTTTTATATCCACACCTTCCATCCATTTGGTGAGATCATTTTAGGGTAATATCCAAAGATAAATCCAAAGCTCCAGTGGACCCCAACAAAGAAAATAGTGGGGATAGTGACACCCATCATTAAAAACTGTTTAAGGGCCATGAAAGTTTAAGATCAAGCTGATATTTGTGTTTTACCTTAATTCATGTCTTTTTTAACTTTTGAACAGGTTGGATTTTAAATAACAATTATGGTGGGCCTTAGGATAGTTTCAATGGTGGGAATCACTCTCCCCACTGTTTTCTATGGTGAGGTCTACTACATCTTTTTATCTGCCTCATTCTTTGGTTCATGCCCTAAAATAATATCTCAAAATGGATGGACGGTGTGGATACAACACATACATCATAGTGGGGCCCACACAACTTGGTGACGTCACTTTAGTAGCCAACACACTACTCAACCTGTATGTAAGCCCGCCCGTGAGAGAGACTGCGGCAGTCTCTCTCTCTCTCTCTCTCTCTCTCTCTCTCCCAGTCTCGCACCCTCTCCCTCCTATCACTCTCTAACTCTCTCTTCCTCTCTCTCTGATCTCTCCACCCTGTCCTCTCTCTGTCTCTCTCGCATCCTCTCCTTCCTCTCTCTGTCTCTCTCTCTCTCTCTCTTTGTCTCTCTCGGATCTCTCTTGCGGTCCGTTGCCGAATGCCCTACCCACGCACGCCCTCTCTCTCTCTCTCTGAAGCTCGATTGAAGGTCATTCACGATGGTGAGGTATCTCTCTCTCTCTCTCTCTCTCAATCTCTCTCAATCTCAATATCGATTTAGTGATTTGGGGATTTAGGGATTTGGGTATTTGGGGATTTAGGGCGTGTTTAGGTAGTGGGATTAGAAGGGATTAGGTGGGATGGAATTGTAATTGGTCACGTCATAATTTCACTCCATGTTTAGCAGTGGGCCCCATGATTGGAAACCCCCTGGATTCGGAACCCCCATGATTGGAAATCCCCTGGATTCAAAACACTTGTGATTAGAATCCACGATGCCAATTGACCCTAAGGGACTGTTTGGGAGTGTGGATTTGGAACCCCCTCGATTCGGAATGGGAGTTGTTCTTATCATGATCCGGTTGCAATCATATGGTACTTAGAAGTGTTTCCTGCTTGGGGAATTTTGGGGCAGCATGCTCTACTCTTTCAGCACTCCCTGGGTGATGCCGGCTTCAATCGATGGCATTTTCCATCCTAATTTGCAGAAAGATGGAAGGGCAAGTTGAGATCTAAGTGGTGCCTCTTGCTGGTGGCTGTTCTTTTGCATGTGTGGGCACATGGATGTATTCTAGCAGACATTCATCTTTGGATTTTCAAAATCTAATCTCATGTATGATGAAATAAGGTTTGTTAGAGGTTTTCTAAGCCCATGTACATGGCCTACCTTCTAATGGCATCACATGTGCCACCATGGTAGACAATGCAATATCAAAGCCATCCATTAGGTTGGTCCAGCTATCAAGATGTTCTCATCCAAAAAATCAGGCTGAAGGAGTAGAGCATGCATACCATCCTAACAGTGAGCAACTGAGCAGTGAGTAGTGCATAGGCTGGCTCCCATTGTGAAAATGATCATATACAAAAAATCACCTTGGTTCACTCATCATGTTGTGTATGCATACAAGTTGCATTTGGACTATTGGATACTTAAGCAAAATCATTCTCTCTTTTTATACAAGGGTGGTCTAACGGTTGAGTGGATCATCTTGATTTTCTATATGGCCATTTTCATGCTAGGTACCACCTTAGACACCACTAAAATGTTCCACACTAGCCCACAGTTTCAAGTTTGGTACTTGTGTTGTGTCAAAGTTTATGGGGTTTATTGTAGTAGACCATGTCATGTATTGATGGTGAAACGCTTGACTTCTACATCTTTGGATTATTTGGCAAAAGTTCAATGGTGAATTGCTCCCTGACACTCAAAAGATGGGCCACAACATGAGTATCATTTGGGCTAAAAATTAAGACACTCATCATGCAATCCACCCTATACGAAATGAGTGGACTGGCCTAATTTTTGTGCCAGGTGTTTGTCATGGTGGATCCCACCTTTTGGATGGACCCAATGTTGTATACAAATGGTATGCTGACATGGGTGGTCTAGGTGGACAGTAAGACCATGGAGGTGGATGTTAATTTTCTTTCATATGTATATGTGTTTCTTTTCATGGGCAAGTGTGCACTCATGTGTATATTTCCACCGCATCTAATTTAGTTCTTGATTTTATGTATTTGCTCGAAATTGATGGAGCAGACCGGGATGTGCGTCGGAGCTATCTAGATGTTGAGCAGTTCCCTGGAAGGTGGGAAGCACTCTTATGACCATGATAAAGTTGTCCATTTCCTATGGATAGCATTGGAGTGGCCTAGTGATTTGGACAGGCCGTGTTTATGTATTAACTCAAAATTGTTGGAGTAGACCTTAGTATAACCCTAAACCTAAACCTACACCTAAAACTAATACCTAAAACTAAACATCATGGTGGGGACAGTGCCCTCGACCGTTGATGCCTTCCTGGGACTCTACTATAACCCTAAACCTAAACCTATACCTAATCCTAATCTCAACTCCCCAACCTAAACCTAAACCTAAACTTGAAAACCCAAACCTAAACCCAATCCTGAACCTGAATCTGAATCCCTAAACCCTTAGCCTAAACTTAAACTTAAACCTAAACCTATAACCTAAACTTAATTCACTTAACTTAAACCTACACCTTAACCCAAACATATAACCTGAACCTGAACCCGAACCCGAACATGAACCCGAATTCCCTAAACCTTAACATATAACCTAACTTAAACCTAAACCTATAATCAACACTTATAACTTAAACCTATAACATTAACCTAAACGTAAAACCTAAACCTAAACCTGATCTCAAACCCGAACACGATTTCCTAAACCTAAACTTTAACCTATTCTCAATTCCCTAAAGCTATAACCTATAACCTAAACCTAAACCTATAACCTTAACCTAAACCTAAAACCTAAAACCAAACCTAAAACCTAAATGTATTCTCAAATCCCTAAATCTAAACCTACACCTAATCCTAATCTCAACTCCTTAACCTAAACCTAAACTTGAAAACCCAAACCTAAACCCGAACCCGAACCCGATTTCCTAAACCTAAACCTTAACCTATTCTCAATTCCCTAAACCTAAACCTACACCTAATCCTAATCTCAACTCCCAAACCTAAACCTAAACCTAAACTTGAAAACCCAAACCCAAATCCAAACCTATAACCTTAACCTAACCTATAACCTATAACCTAAACCCAAACTTAAACCCGATCCCGAACTCGAACCCGATTTCCTAAACGTAAACCTTAACCTATTCTCAATTCCCTAAAGCTATAACCTATATCCCAAACCTAAACCTAAACATAAACCTATAACCTAAACCTATAACCTTAACCTAAACCTAAAACCTAAACCTAAGCCTAAAACCTAAATGTATTCTCAAATCTCTAAACCTAAACTTAAACCTAAACCTATAACCTAAACCTATAACTTACAACATTAACATAAACTTATAACCTAAACCTATAACCTACAACATTAACCTAAACCTATACTTATAAGCTAAACCTATTCTCAAATTCCAAAACCTATAACCTAAACCTAAACCTTAACCTATAACCTAAACCTTAACCTATAACTTATAACCTAAACTCAATTCCCTAAACCTTACCCTATAACCTAACCTAAACCTAAACCTATAACCTACACTCATAACCTAAACCTAAACTTAAACCTAAACCTAAACTTATAACCTACAACATTAACATAAACTTATAACCTACAACATTAACCTAAACCTATACTTATAACCTATACCTATTCTCAAATCCCTAAAGCTATAACCTAAACCTAAACCTATAACCTAAACCTAAACCTTAACTTATAACCTAAACCTTAACCTATAACTTAAACCTATTACCTATAACCTAAACTCAATTCCCTAAACCTTAACCTATAACCTAACCTAAACCTACACCTATAACCTAAACCTAAAACCTATAGACTAAACCTAAAACCTAAACCTAAACCTAAAGCTAAAACCTAAATGTATTCTCAAATCCCTAAACCTAAACCTACACCTAATCCTAATCTCAACTCCTTAACCTAAACCTAAACCTAAACTTGAAAACCCAAACCTAAACCCGATCCCGAACCCGAATCTAAATCCCTAAACCCTTAGCCTAAACTTAAACCTATAACATAAACCTAAACCTAAACCTATAACCTAAACTTAATTCACTTAACTTAAACCTACACCTTAACCCAAACATATAACCCGAACCCTAACCCGAACCTGAACCCGAATTCCTAAACCTAAACCAATACCAAAACCTATAACCTAAACCTATTCTCAAATCCCTAAACCTATAATCTAAACCTATTCTCAAATCTCTAAACCTATAACCTAAACCTAAACCTAAACCTATAACCTATAACCTATTACCTAAACCCAAACCTAAACCTATAACCTTAACCTAAACCTATAACTTAAACCTAAACCTAAACCTTAACCTATAACCTATAACCTATAACCTAAACCCAAAACTAAACCCGAACCCGATTTCCTAAACCTAAACCTTAACCTATTCTCAATTCCCTAAAGCTACAACCTATAACCTAAACCTAAACCTAAACTTAAACCTAAAACCTAAACCTAAACTTAAAACCTAAATGTATTCTCAAATCCCTAAACCTAAACCTACACCTAATCCTCATCTCAACTCCTTAACCTAAACCTAAGCTTGAAAACCCAAACCTAAACCCGAACCTGATTTCCTAAACCTAAACCTTAACCTATTCTCAATTCCCTAAACCTTAACCTATAACCTAACCTAAACCTAAACCTATAACCTACACTTAAAACCTAAACCTAAACCTATAACCTAAATGTATTTTCAAATTCTTAAACCTAAACCTACACTTAATCCTTATCTCAACTCCTTAACCTAAACCTAAAGTTGAAAACCAAAACCTAAACCCTATCTCGAACCCGAACCCGATTTTCTAAACCTAAACCTTAACCTATTCTCAATTCCCTAAAGATATAACCTATAACCTAAACCTAAACCTAAAACCTTAACCTAAACCTAAAACCTAAATGTATTCTCAAATCCCTAATCCTAAACCTACACCTAATCCTAATCTCAACTCCTTAACCTAAACCTAAACTTGAAAACCCAAACCTAAACCCAAACCCGAACCCGAACCCGATTTCTTAAACCTAAACCTTAACTTATTCTCAATTCCTAACCTAACCTAAACTTAAACCTATAACCTAAACCTGTAACCTTAACCTAAACGTAAAACCTAAACCTAAACCTAAAATCTAAATGTATTCTCAAATCCCTAAACCTAAACCTATAACCTACGACATTAACATAAACTTATAACCTACAACATTAACGTAAACCTATACTTATAACCTAAACCTATTCTCAAATCCCAGAACTTATAACCTAAACCTAAACCTATAACCTAAACCTAAACCTAAACGTTAACCTATAACCTAAACCTTAACCTCTAACCTATAACCTATAACTTAAACCTATAACCTATAACATAAACTCAATTCCCTAAACCTTAACCTATAACCTAACCTAAACCTAAACTTATAACCTACACTTAGAACCTAAACTTAAACCTAAACCTGTAACCTTAACCTAAACATAAAACCAAAACCAAAACCAAAAACGTAAATATATTCTCAAATCCCTAAACCTAAACCTATAACCTACAACATTAACATAAACTTATAACCTACAACATTAACCTAAACCTATACTTATAACCTAAACCTATTCTCAAATCCCAAAACCTATAACCTAAACCTAAACCTATACTTATAACCTAAACCTATTCTCAAATCCCAAAACCTATAACCTAAACCTAAACCTATAACTTAAACCTAAACCTTAACCTATAACCTAAACCTTAACCTATAGCGTATAACCTATAACCTAAACCTATAACTTATAACCTAAACTCAATTCCCTAAGCCTTAACCTATAACCTAACCTAAACCTAAACCTATAAAATACACTTATAACCTAAACCTAAACCTATAACCTAAACATAAACCTAAACCTAAAACTAAAACCTAAATGTATTCTGAAATCCCTAAACCTAAACCTGCATTTAATCCTAATCTCAACTCCCTAACCTAAACTTGAACCTAAACTTGAAAACCCAAATATAAACCCGATCCCGAACCTGAACCCGATTTCTTAAACCTAAACCCGATTTCTTAAACCTAAACCTTAACCTATTCTCAATTCCCTAAAGCTATAACCTATAACCTAAACCTAAACCTTAACCTAAAACTATAACCTAAACCTAAACCTTAAGCTAAACCTAAACCTATAACCTTAACCAAAACCAAAACCTATAACCTTAGCCTTAACTTATAACCTATAACCTAAACTTATAACCTATAACCTAACCTTAACTTAAACCTAAAACCTAAACCTAAACTATAACCTAAACCTATAACTTAAACCTAAACCTAAACCTATAACTTAAAACCTAAACCTAAACCTAAAACCTAAATGTATTCTCAAATCCCTAAACCTAAACCTACACCTAATCCTAATCTCAACTCCCTAACCTAAACCTAAACCTAAACTTGAAAACCCAAACCTAAACCCGAACCCGATTGATGTAATAATGTAGCCCAATCACATGGCAACAAACAAGAAAATCTTGATTTGTTGGCAAGCATACTCGAACTCAAGCATCACAATGCATCTATTTCCATATCAGCTATCTCTTATAGCATAGATTATTTGATGTCACGCCCCAAACTCGGAGATCAGACTCACAGGAATCCCGATCGCTAAATCCGGTGCCGACAGCCTCTGTAGTACCCCATTCTCGGCTCCCAGCACTCATACGCCAGATTCCGATCCTGGGATCCTATAAGGAGGATTTTCCAATGTACATTTATCTCATAAGAAGCATAATCACAAGTTTACCCAAATCACAAAGGCAACATCATCATCACATATTTACTAATATAAACATTTGAATACAATGCTGAAAGGGAAATACATATGTCAAAATCAAAGCTCCAGAAGACCGCTGCACGCTCCATGCTCAATGTTGCTGCAACATAACGCCACTTGCACGCATCTATCGTGTATAAGCTTATAGAAAACTTAGTGGGTGGTGAAAGTGTGTGCATAAGGTAAGTGCTAAGTAAGCAATAACAGAGAAATCAGAGTAAGCGGAAATACTGATAAGCACATAAATCATATAATATCAAAAGTAATACGAAGACATACTGATCGGCCAATAAATACCATCAACCTTATCCAGGCTATGCGATGTAGAAATATAATAAAAATAATATCATATACTGATAAAGCAATATAGATTAGCTATGCAATGCGGAGACAGCAAGCAAAATATCAGATGCCGATGATGCAATGCAATATGTAAATCCTGATGAGTCTACGAATACCATCAGTCGTTTCTAGGCCATATAAATGTAGAAACATAGTAACCCAAAATGCCATATGCTGCAGATGTAATGTGATATGAGGTGCAAATGGAATGACCATGTTGGAGTGTGAAGTCGGATGATAGTACGTAGTATCGCAGACTGTGGGGTCCATCATAATGGACTTCTATCCAAACTAGTCCCATACCTAAATTTGGATAGTCAGACTAAATGTGGTAAACTCTTAATCTCAAGTTAGTCAGTGCCCCAACTGAAATCCTGGCCATTGCGAAGGTACATGTAACAAATAGTTGCGCACCATCAGCCCGATTGGATAGTGAATGAGTGAATGAATGAGTATGCAACTCCTGCACACTAAGTCCACATATCAGTACTGTTCCTCTGAAAAATCACCGGTGTCTATTATACTCCAAACCAGATTACCGCCCCATCGCGCGTAACAAGGTGAGTGGAAGAGACCTCACTATCCACCTACCAATATCGGGCTTGGCTTGTCGATAGCAGACTCATTCCTCGAGCTGGTCAAACTCAGCCTAACTTTGTCCCTTCCTCTCGGGCAGGTAAGGTCGCACCCCCTTCCAACCGACCACGACATAGTGGGAGACGCGGCCTAACGGTATACGGCCCTCATGCGCTCATGCATCCACTCAGTTTAGACATTGGAGCAACCTCTAAAACCAAGAGGGTTTAGGGACTTTCACCCAAGGATATCTATAACACTCCATGTAGAACAGATTTTCGGTGTCCCATCTGGCCATCCACAATATGCCTGTAGAGGATACGACCCTAATGTCGCTAGGGCGTACAGTAATCACAACACATAATGCAAGATGCATGAGTCATATAGTCCAATCATGCATCAATCCTGCGCATACCGTACGCTTATGTGAGGCAACCCTGCTTATCAGGGAGTCCCATGAACAACCAGCCATATACAATGGCCAATTATATATCATAATCAAACATGCAGATGATACATATGGGCATGTATCATGATGTTATGTTGTCACATACTCAGAATTCACCTCAATACTCAGAATTGGACTCGACAATCGGAATCGGCCTCAACAATCAGCCTCGACGGTCGGAATCGACCACAACTATTAGAAGTGGCCACAACTATCGAAATCGGCCACAACAATCAGAATCAGTCTTGATAATTAAAATCAGCCTCGACAATCAAAATTGGCCTCGATAATGAGAATCGACCTCGATACTTGGAATTGACAATTGAAATCAGCCTCGACATATGGAATCAGCCTCGTCAATCGGACTCGGTCGGCCTCGACATATGGAATCGGCCTCGTCAATCGGACTCGGTCAGCCTCGACATATGGAATCGGCCTCGTCAATCGGACTCGGCCTCGACAATCGGAATTGACCTTGGTAATGAGAATCGGCCTCAATACTCAGAATTGGCCTCGACATATGGAATCAGCCTCATCAATTGGACTGAGCCTCGACAATCGGCCTCGACATACGGAATCGACATCGTCAATCGGACTCGGCCTTGGCAATCAGAATCAGCCTCGTCAATCAGACTCAGCCTTGACGATCAGCATATAAACAAGGTGGGGTCCATAGATGAACAACCAATCAACCATAATATAAAGATCGGCCCTCGGCCATGGTTATATCAATTTCGATAGCATGAAACCATCTACATATGGTGAATGAGGCCCACTTATCTGGGTTAACCCGCAAGAAAATTATGAGAATGGGCCTAACAAGGCCTAAGGAAGGTCACAATGTGGACATCCAACCATCATTGCCCATCAATGTGGACATCTAACCAACATTGCTCCCAAAGAGTGGCTTATAAACATATAGTGGGCCCACTACCTCTCATACAATCATGATGGGCCTCATTTATCTCACATCGGCCTCGTCATATGGGCCAACATACATCACATTGGGCCTCGAATACACAACAAGTGGGCCTTGCACCTAGGCCTCATCGCATGGGCCTCAATACTAGGCCTCATATATCAAGTGGGCCTCATTACATGGGCCTAAAAATATAAACAAGTGGGTCCCGTCCATGGGCTAAAATGCATCGTAATGGGCCTTGTCCATGGGCCACGAATACATCACAATGGGCCTTACCCATTGGCTTAAGATTCAAGTAGGGGGGCCTCATCATATGGGCCTTAAATACAAGGCAGGTGGGCCCTATCACATGGTCCTAATACACGTCACGGTGGGCCACATCACATGGGCTTAATATGCATCATGATGGGCCGCAACCCATAGGCCTCAAATACAACAATGGGCCGCATCAATGGGCCGCACCAATGGTCCTCATATATATCAAGTCGGCTTCATCAATGGGCCGCACTAATGGGTCTCAAATTCGAAATAGGTGGGCCTGCACCTTCGAAATGGGCCCACCAAATGATCGACATGGATGAACAACACATATAACAATGGGCCGCACGTCTAGCAGACTAGATGGCGTGGTTATAATACATACATCAAGATGGGCCCATTGCATCTCAAGGTGGGCCTAATGGGTAGCTCATGACCTGGGAAATTAGGTGGGCAGATCGCCTATAATGCATGCCTCAATGTCATGCCCTGAAATTCGGGGGTCGAGTATAACTCAGCTCTCAAGTTTCAAAACATCACTTATACAACATATTTAATGATGGATATATGTTGTCTGTATGAGTACATAAAACATGAAATAGATTAAGCCAAACTGCAAACATAATTCAGGGATAAGTGAAAGACGCAAGCGGAAGACTTAAAGAAACATAAGTGTACAAGTGCAAATCCCTGAAATACGTATATATACTAGGTCATATTACAAGTGTTGCTATCAAAATAATACAAGTATTAAAAGACATTATCTATTCCCAGAAGAAAATCCAGAATCCCCGCACATCAGGACATGGCTCACTAGAACCCGCCTGAAAAATGCATAAAAGAAAATGCAGCCTCATCATCCTCGAACTCTTGCTCTGCCTCAGAGGTCGCATCCACATTTGCAACTAAGACAGAGTCTGGTGGGTGTTTAAACACCGCCTCTGAACGAGGGAGTGAGTGATCAACTCAGTGGAACAATACAGCAAAGGTTAACATGTTATCAATTCAATCAAGCAGTAATGATAAAGTAGAACAATTAAACATGTCCTAATTACTCTTGTTAGTGCAAGGATGAATGTAGAATGATGCATGCCCTTACTTATACACCCTCAGCATCTTCATCTTACATTATGCATGACATCACCTCAAGTGCTCCACCTCTTCTAAGCACATGCAATGCGGTGTATAAACATGATTACAAGTTGTTATTAGTCCTTTTTATACAGCAGGATTAGGAAGCTAAGGTACCTTCCTCATATCACTTTCCACACAGTGATCCATTCTAGGGTCGTCAGTCCTAGACAATCTCATACGATCATATGGTTTTAGGTCGCTGCAAAGGGCTCATCACCAATCAATGCACGCTTATCATACCTTCGTTACTACAATAAGGCTCGTCACCTCAATGCGGTATCCAGGTATACTCGAGGTCACTACAAAGGGCTCGTCACCAATCAATGTAGGCCGACAGCACGAATATAGTATCCCATACCACCATAATCGGCTCACGAGTTTGGTTGCTCACTGGTCACTACGGGGAGGCTCGTCACCCCAGCGTAGGCCGACAGCTAGACCACAGTGTCCCATACCACCATGTCCGGCTCATGAGTCTTAGCGGATCAAGGTATAGCGGTTAACGGAATTTCATCGGTAAGTTTGGTACCCTAGATTCAAACAAGAGCGTCCATACATGGTGAACATACATCGGACAATCGGGTTACTTGACGAACTGGACTAGCACGAGCTCACGTTGGGTTGAACGACATAGAGTGGGCAAACACTCCGTGTGGCCAAACCACTGCCGACAACTTTAATACGACTCGGGTTCGTCAAATCACGTCCTTCATGACGAAAGCAACCTCAGCCACGAACTCAAGGCCAATTACCGATTTCCTGGACTATTTCCTAGTCCCAACACATTCCACTACAACAGATATTCATATCAACAATTTAGAATAGTAATGGAACAATAATTCAAATCATGAAGTATGTGAGCATTTGCAGAATATCAACTTAGCATGGATTTAAACATAAGTAATACTTGAAATTAAACAACAAGGAAAGTGACTTGCATGTGGGTAATCATACATACCAATAGGAGAGTTGAGGATCACTTCTCAATACCCGCAAATAGGATAGTATGCTACCCCTTAGACCATATAGACATTTCTACAAACACTTAGAATACATAGTTCAACATATATGACGCATGTTGAAATACACGCATTTGGACAATTCCTTTTGCCAAGGAGTTGACACACATATAATTAGCACAAGTACACGACAAATAACCATGGCAAACATATGTTCATATTTTATACGTATATGGTACTTCCTATAAATACATAGAATACACAAATCTCAACACATGGCATGTATATCAGGAATAAGATATAAACACAACATTTAGCATGTGAAATTTCATCCATAACAAGAATAAACCATTAATTAGCATTGAAAGCCTTGGAAACCATAACCTATACAAATATAGTCTGCACCTTAAACCAGAAAAGAACACCAAACTGATTCAGACGATATGTCTTCGTCAACGGCGATAAGATAACCTAAGGTAAGAATAGAAATGAGCTACAACAACACTTAGACTATTCTAAGCTCTAAAACAGATCAGGGTTAGGTTAACTTACCCAAGGATGAACTTAAAATAGCTGGAATAATGATTCAAAAGTGATGGTTTAAGGATGCAGAATAACAGAAAAGAATCTAAAGATGATTCACCAACTTCTCTCTCACTTTCTCTCTCTTTTCCTCTCTCTTTCTTAGCTAGGGTTAGAAAATTCGTATGGAAAAGAGAGTGAGGGTTTTAAGGTCTTTATATAGGCCTAACATAGATGAAAATAGCCCCAGGGCCAAGGTATACTTAGGTTATAACCAAATCAGGCCTCTCTCAATCCAAAGAAGCACTTCTGGTGGTCCTTTTTCCACGTGCGGTCAGACTTAAGCTCACTGACCATGGATCTAGGTCAGGCTGAGTTTTCGTACCGATTGGCTTTACAAATTAACCGTGGCGGACCACACTCAATTCAATGGTTATCGAAACTCGATTAGGTCCACAAGCATAAAGACATGCCTGCGCCACCTTCCCTGATTCGAGGGTAAAATTGGGTTAGAATCCAACGGTCAGATTGCTTAAAATCGTCTCACAAGCAATACAACTCAGATTTCATAAAAGCACATTTAATTTCTCACCGTTCTCACACTCTTCACTCCGGACTCAGTCAAATCGACCCAAAACATCATCTGGACTTGATTTTTGAGGTGATGGCCAAGTCCAACATGGTGACCACAACTGTCTAAGATTATCGCTATCGGACTTTCAACGCGCGGTCCAGGTCCGATCCAAAGCTTCTAAAAATTCCCAAGAGCAACTGGATTTAGTGTTGAATCTCAAATTTTAGAGTAACATAGCGCTAACTATTCTACAAGTTTTGAGTCATGCAGATCAAATTTAAAGTGATTGATGCAAATTTCACAAGCAATTGAGTTTAGCGCTAATTACCCCACAAATAACTTCTAAGGAAAATAGAGGTAGTACTCGGGTCTTGGCACAAAATTTTTCGGGTCATTACAATCTACTCCCCTTAAAGAAAATTTCATCCTCGAAATTCGTACCTTCTCATATTCCTCAAGGATCTGAGGGTAGCTCTTTCTGACCTCAGCTTCAGTCTCCTAAGTAACCTCTTCTTCACTATGATGTGTCAATAGTACTTTCACAAGAGGGATGACCTTGCTACGCAATACCTGCTCCTTCTTGTCTAGAATACGCATCGGTCACAGTACATATGTGGCATCCTCGCTCAACTGCTCCTGCTCCCAACTAATAATATGCGAAGGATCAGGAACATACTTCTTCAGCATAAAAACATGAAATACGATATGCACGCCCGCAAGAGATGTGGGCAAAGTAAGGCGGTATGCTACTGCTCTCACTCGATCCAGAATTAGAAATGGACCAATAAATATTGGCGTGATCTTTCCCTTCTTACCGAATCGCAGAACTCCCTTCACAGGGGAGTCCTTAAGAAATACATGGTCTCCAACCTCAAACTCAAGCGATTGCCGCCTCGTATCAGCGTAACTCTTCTGCCTACTCTGGGCTGTCAGAAGTCGACTTCGAATAATGTCAACTTCCTCTGAAGTCGCCTGCACCAACTCCGGGCCAATCAAACTATGCTCGCCAATTCTGCCCAGCAATGTGGTGCTCTGCACGAGCGACCATACAATGTCTCATAGGGAGCCATGCCAATACTCTCTTGGAAGCTATTATTATACGCGAACTCTACATAAGGAAGACAATCATCCCAACTGTCCTTGAAATCTAAAACACATGCTCGCAACATGTCTTCCAGAACTTGATTCACACATTCCGCCTACCCATCTGTCTGCGGATGAAACGCGGTGCTGAACTTCAATTTCACACCCATCGCTTCCTGGATACGAGTCCAGAAGATAAATGTGAAACGCATCTCTGTCAGACACAATCTCCAAGGGAACTTCATGCAGACGTACAATCTCCTTGATGTATAACCTAGCCAACTCGTCTGCAGAGTTTGTGACTCTGATCGGTAAGAAATGAGCCGACTTTGTTAATCGGTCAACGATCACCCAAATAGAGTCATGTCTCTTCTTCGTTCTTGGCAACCCAAAAATAAAGTCCATAGAGATGAAGTCCCACTTCCATTATGCTACGGGCATGAGCTGAAGCAGCCTAGGAGGTCGGCGATGCTCTGCCTTGACCTGCTGGCACGTGAGACAACAAGTTACAAACTCAGCAATATGAACCTTCATGTTGTCCCACCAATATGATCTTCTCATATCTTGATACATCTTCGTGCTACCTGGATGCATTGCAAGCTTAGAAGTATGGGCTAATTCGAGAACCTCCCATCTCAAGTCAAGAATGTCTGGGACACATAACCGGCCATGAAAACGTAGGCCCCCATCTGAACCAATACTCCACTCGGAGTTCTCATTTGTACCAACCCGCTTTCTCATCTTCGCCAAAAGCTCATCATCTACTTAAGCTGCAATGATTCTCTCGTCGATGAGGGGCTGTACACGAATGTGTGCGATAACCTCATACGGCTCTTCCACCGTAAGCTTCTGCTCAAAGTCTCGCACAAACTCCAACATGTCCCATTCTGCTATCATTAGCGGAGCCATAAACTCTATAGCCTTCTTGCGACTCAACGCAACTGCCACAAGGTTCGCCTTGCCCGGATGGTAAGAAACATCGAACTTAAAGTCTTTCAATGTTTCCATCCATCGGCGCTGCCTCATATTCAAGTCACGCTGCGTGAAACTATACTTAAAGCTCTTGTGGTCGCAAAAGAGCTCGAACTCCTCTCCGTAGAGGTAATTTCTCTAGAGCTTTAATGCGAAAATGACAGCTACCAACTCCAGGTCGTGTGTAGGGTAATTCTCTTCGTGTTTCCTCAACTGTTTCGAAGCATAAGCAATCACCCTGTCCTTCTGCATAAGGACACAATCTAGGCCAACGCAAGAGGCGTCAGTATATAAAATATACTTAACCCCTTGCTCTGGCAATACTAGCACAGGGGCGGACGTCAACTTGTCCTTCAGCTCTTGAAAAGCTATCTCCGCCCTCTCATTCCAAGCAAACTTCAAATCTTTCCGTGTCAACTGAGACAATGGTCTGGCTATCTTCGAGAAGTCTCATATGAAGCGTCAATAATAGCCTACTAGACCCAGAAAGCTTCTTACCTCAGTAACTGAACCAGGCTGCTTCCAGTCCTGAACTGCAGCTACCTTAGCAAGATCGACAGCTATCCCTTCCTTGGACACTACATGTCCCAAGAACTTGACTTCCTCTTTCTAGAAATCGCATTTCTTGAACTGTGTAAAAATCTGATTCTTCCTGAGAGTATCCAAGACCGCTCTTAAGTGCTCCTCGTGCTCTTCCCAACTCACAGAATATATCAAGATGTCATCGATAAAGACAATGATGAATCGGAACAAGAATGGCCGAAATATCCTGTTCATCAGATCCATGAACACGGCCAGTGCGTTCGTACGACCGAACGACATCACAAGGAACTCATATTAGCCAAAGCTAGTCTTGAAGGCGGTCTTCTGCACGTCCTCATTCTTAACGTGCAACTGATGATACCCTGACTGCAGATCAACCTTCGAAAAGTACCGTGCCCCCTTCAACTGATCAAACAGATCATCAATCCTAGGCAAAGGGTACTT
The DNA here is from genome assembly GCF_029962835.1 of Magnolia sinica. Taxonomy (NCBI): domain Eukaryota; kingdom Viridiplantae; phylum Streptophyta; class Magnoliopsida; order Magnoliales; family Magnoliaceae; genus Magnolia; species Magnolia sinica. Next base: position 48,040,406 of record NC_080580.1, read on the forward strand.
ATTCTTCACAGTCACTAGATTCAACCTGCGATAATCAATACATAATCGCAAGGAACCATCTTTCTTCTTCACAAACAGAACAGGTGCTCCCCAAGGAGACACACTAGGCCGAATAAAACCTAAATTCAGAAAGCCATCTATCTGCTTCCTCAATTCCTCCATTTCACTCAGAGGCATACGAAAGGTGGGCAAAGAAATGGGTGCCGCACCAGGTACGAGATCGATAGTAAAATTAATCTCGCACTGAGGGGGTAATCCAGGAATCGACTCAAACACATCTTCAAACTCTCGAGCTACAGGCGTGCTTTCAAACACCGATCCAGCCATAAAGCATTCACAGCACAACTTCTACGATAAACAACATGCATTTCATCTAACAAAATTATTGCAATACAAGAAGTGCAGCATTACATGAATCACGACAAAGAAAGCATATGAACTAAAACATCTAAAACTTCAAACAACAAACAACTTCCAACTACCGCCAACAACGGCAAACACAAAACAAAGCAAAGGACGACTACACTACAGCTACTCGTTGAAATCAGGAGATGGAGGCGGGGCACCCTTATCCTATAAACAACATAGGATAGACTTCAGAGTTCAAGTCACCTTCTTGAACTTATGCTTCACAAGGCCTCGAAGATCCATAATATCCTGGCGCAGAACAGCCTGCCCTTCCTCAAGCCGAGCGATATGGGCATCCCTAGCGGTCTGATCTACACTCTGCTCTGGTGCCATAGGAGGAGAACTCTCACTTGCATCCTGTGCCTCAACCTCTTCCTCGTCCTGCTATGTTTCTTCTTCAATCTCAGCTCCACCTTCGCCATAACTCTCTTCCTCATCGCTCTCTGTCTCATCCTCACTCTCTGAGGCTTGTCGACGACGAAGCCAATTTTCATCTGATTTAGGGTCGTCTCATTAATGTAGCGAATAGGTACCGGCTTTTCTGCCCCAAGCCTATAGCCAAACTCATGTGCAAGCTTACAAATGAGTCGGCCAAATGGGAGCGATTTGGTCCTCCTGTTCGAACGAGCGATAAGGATAATCTGACGCAAGATGTACGTCGGTACACATAACTTCTTTCCTTGCCCCACCTGATACAGAAAATTTACCATCAGGCGCGTACACTCGCTGCGATTGCTCCACCTTGGATATACATTGAACGTACACATGTGGTGAAGCAGACGGAAGTCGTCTGCCATGTTGGTAGCTAGAAGACTTCTATTAGGCTGCCACTCAACCAGACGACCACACAAGAGCTACGTGCGGCGATCCCTCTCACGTATGCTGCTCAAATTCTTCTCACTGGCATGCACCTCACCAAGCGGCACATTCAAGAGTCAGGATATCAAAGCAACGTTGACCGTGGCCTCCCGATCGCTTCCACAAGGAATCTTGAACTGCAGAGGCTCCAGCGAAGGATCACGAATGCTAGCATAAAAAGCTTGAATAGTGCTAGCATTGGCGTGATACTAGCCCTCAAACAAGGGACACCAACCGGCCCCTTCCAGGCGCTCCAACAACAGAAACTTGTCAAATAGCCGCGGATCTACATGAGCCTCAAAAAGGACCCTACGGCCTTCATAGACTCCATGAGATAGCTCTACCGACAAGGTTCTTCCAATGGGAGCTTGAGGATCAAGGTACCGCTTGGTCATCATCATATATCCACTAATATAAATATTTGAATACAATGCTGAAAGGGAAATACATATGTCAAAAATCAAAACTCCAGAAGACCGCTGCACGGTCTAAGCTCAACGTTGCTGAACCTAACGCTACCTGCACGCATCTATCGTGGATAAACTTATAGAAAGCTTAGAGGGTGGTGAAAGTGTGTGTAAGGTAAGTGCCAAGTATATAATAAAGCTCACAAATCATACACCATCGGAATAAGCAAAAATACTGACAAGATCATGAATCATACAATATCAGAGTAATATGGAAATATGTGGTAAGTCCATGAATGCTATCAACTATACCAAAGCTATGTGATACAAGGCATGGATGCTATTGGCCATACCAAGGCCATGCGATGCAAAACATAAAAAGACAATAACAGATGCTGAGGATGTAATGCAATATGCAAATCCTGACAAGCCATGAATACCATCAACCTCATTTAGGCTATATAAGTGCAAAAACATAGTAACAAAAAATACTAAGTACTGCAGATGCAATGTAATATGCGATGCGAATGAAATGACCATGCTAGAATGTGAAATTGGGATGATAGTACGTAGTATCACAGGCTATGGGGTCCACCACAAGGGACTTCTATCCAAACCAGTCCCATACCTAAATTTGGATAGTCTGACTCAATGTGGTAAACTCCTGATCTCAAGTTAGTCGCGCGCCCAACCGAAATCCTAGCCATGTGAAGGTACACGTAATAAATAGTTACGCACCACCAGCCCGAGTGGATAGTGAATGAATGAATGAATGGATATGCAATTTCTGCTCAATAAGTCCACATATCAGTATGATTGCTCTCTGGGGAAATCACTAGGGTCTATTACACTCCACTCTGACTGCCTCCTCCCTAGCTGCACAGTCCAGTGAGTGGAAGAGACCTCACTATCTGCCTGCTAATATCGAGCCTTGCTCATCGATAGTGGACCCATTATGAGTTGGTCATACTCAACCTGGCTTATAGCCCCCTCACTCGGGCGGATAAGGCCACACCCCCTTTCAACCGACCACGATACAGTAGGAGACACGACCTCATGGTATAGGCACCGACGCTCATATTCCACTCGGTCTAGACGTTGGAGCATCTCCTAGTACCAAGGAGGTTCTGGGATTTTCACCCAAGGACATGCTACGTGCCCACAGTGCTAGAACCAAGCATTTCTGGTGTCCCATCTAGCCATCCACGATTGTCTGTGGAGGCCACGGCCTTGATGTTGCTAGGGCATACAATGATCAAGTCATATATATGTGAGATGCAGGAGTCACACTATACAGTTATGCAGTAATCCTGCGCATACGGCGCGACAATGTGGGTACTCCGTCTCATAAGGAGTCCCGTAAATAGTCTGCCCAATGGCGTATGCTATGATCAGACATTCCTTATATTAGGCATACATATGATGCGTATGGGCATGAATCATGGAGTTATACTAAGCATTTTATATGGTAATGAACTATCCTCACAACGAAGATGGGCCTTGATGGCCTACACACAACAAGTATGCACCTATCAATAGGCCCTAGGGAGAGTTATAATGTGGACATTTAACCAACATTATTCTTACAATGCGAATGTCAAACCAACATTGCTCTCAAGGCATGGCCTGCCATAAATGTCATTACATAACCCATGGTAGAATCACACAATGCAATATACCTTGTATACATCCCATTGGGCCTCAACCCATGGGCCTCAAATACATCAAATGGGCCTCAACCCATGGGCCCTAATACATCACAATGGGCCTTAGCCCATGGGCCCTGATACATCATAATGGGCCTCAATCCATGGGCTCCAAATACATCAAATGGGCCACATCATATGGGCCTCTATACATCAAGTGGGCCTCAACAACGGGCCATAAACATATCAAAGGTGGGCCCCAATGGGTGGGCCATAACTACATCAAGATGGGCCTTAAAATACATCAAAATGGGCCTAATCACATGGGCCATATGCATATCATATGGGCCTCAATGGATGACCACAAATAAATCAAGATGGGCCTCATACACATACCAAGGTGGGCCTCAATGGACGGCCATAAATAAATCAAAATGTGCCCCATACATATACCTAGGTGGGCCTCAATGGACGGCCATAAATAATTCAAAATGGGCCCCATACATATACTAAGGTGGGCCTCAATGGGCAGCCACAAATAAATCAAGATGGGCCCTATACATATACTAAGGTGGGGTCCACTTGAACTATAGATCTGTCTTATTTTTAGTCTCAAGTCTGTAATACAAGCTTGCTAAATGGTGGATGGTTTGGATGCAACCCATGCATCATGGTGGGGGTCCACATGGACTATGGACCTGACTCATTCTTCAGCTCATGTCATAAAATGAGCTCTTAAAATGGGCAGAGGGTTTGGATGCAATGCATGCATCATGGTGGGGGTCTACATGAAGGCTCACAATCATGTATATATTATATAATATATATATATATATATAATATACATATATATATATACACACACACAGTAGTCCCACACATGGGGTGGGTCCCACCATCCAGTGTGGACGATGCAGATAAAACACATAAATCATGGTGGATTCCACCATCCCGGTCAGTGGACGGTGAATGAAACACATACATCACTGTGGGTCCCACGTGGGGCCCACCATTATGTTTATATGTAATCCAACCCGTTAATAAGGTCACACGGACACTGACTGAATAGGAAAAATAATTTTCATAATCATCCAAAACTTTCGTGGCACCCAAAAGGGTTTTAAGAGTAGACGTTCAATCCCATTGTTTCCTCTGATGTGGGCCACCTGAGCTTTGGATGTGGCTGATTTTTGGAGGGGGCCCCCTTCAAGTAGCGGCCCACCTAATGAATGGTTTGGATGACATACACACATCATGGTGGGGCCCACGGCTGGGACCGTGGGTCCCTGCTCATCCGCCCGTCAGCAGCAGGCGCTGCCTGCGCCTCTGACAGCAGCAGCACCAATGCTGCTGCATGTATATATATATATTTTTTTAAAACGGGTTTTTCTGAGGTTTTTCATGTGTGGGGCCGGCATCAGATGAATCCACCCCGCCCACTGGTTCCCATAGCTCGAGACAAGCCAAATAAGCCCAATATCTGATATTTTTTGGTGTATAAAAATGGCAGGATGGTTTTTCAACGGTAGAAACCACTGTTTTCTATGCTATGGCCTGCCAGAAAGTCGGATTGGCCCCATTTTTTGGCTGAACGCCTAAAATGATATAAGGAATGTAATGGACGACTTGGATTAAAAACATACATCAAGGTGGTGCCTACATGGACCGCCCTCTCCAAGGCTTGAGAACTAAGCTAATATTTTTGTTTTCCCCCGTTAACGTCCAGACACTGGACGATTCTGGGATTAACAAATGCATGTAAGGTGGGCCCTGCTTAGGTGGGCCACCACATGGCTGGGTGGTGTGGAACAACACATATAAAGTGGGCCCCACCAATAGATGGCTTGGATAAAATACATGCTTTATGGTGGGGTCCATTCAAGTGGGCTACATGGCCACCACATCACACAAGAAAAAAGAGAGGGAGAGAGAGAGAAAGATAGAGGGACACGCGTGATGGATGGACCCTGGCACTATAGGCCCTCCGTTTTAAGCATCCAATCATACATCAAGTGGATCTCATTGCATGTGGGCCCACCAAATCAAAGATCAATGGTGGAGATCCCTTCTCCACCAAGATGTAAGATTTAGATGACCCCTTTTTAGACTAGAAAGTAAACATCATGATGCGGTCCATGAAGAATGGCCCCATCATGGAATGATAATAAAAATCAAGGTGGGCCATCGGCCACATCTAGGGTCCAAAATGGGATCCATACCATCGATCGGTTAGCCTCACTTGGCCCATCATCAAAACATAAAAATCTAGCCTATAAAGCACCCACCGTTCGATCTTCTCGGTCCGTTGAAATGCCGGTCTCCTTGTGCTTCACTTTAATGGAGGGTGATGAGGTTTGAATGGCTAGGATGATGGATCTTGTGATGGGAACGGGCCACTCTTAACACACTCTTTTCTCTCACTTAGGAATGCATGGAAGTCCACATTTTTTGTTCTTGGAATTGTGTGTCGAGAAAGAGAGGGAGAGAGGGTTTTAAGGAGAGAGAGTGATGGATGTGAGTGATAGGTGAGGTGATGGTGTACTTGACATGTATGGTGTGTAAGAGAGAGGGTGAGAGAGTTGACTTGGTGGTTGCTTGACTTATGGAGAAAGAAAGCATGGGTATGTGTACTTAACATGAGGTGATTGATTGATGGAACATGTTGTAGAGATTCTCTTGAAATTCGTAACGCGCGGCGTTTTCTTCGAATAGAACGCGGGCTCACATCTTCTGACCTGGGTATCGGATCGGTGAGCGAGATACGGCGTTGGAACCGTGGTGATGGTGCGGTCGCAATAGGATAAGTCTCAGATTAAGCTAACTCAAATCTATAGGATATGACTTAGAGTCACGTGTAAATGTTGATTATATGTCGCAGGTTGTCGGAATTCAACGGGAATGATCGCGGGAATCGATGGAACAATATGGACTAGGATATAGGTCTTACATTGATGCTGAGAGATTGTGGCTAGAACTGTTTGTGATGGACTTGATGATTCTCTTGAAATGTGACTGATTCTTGGCGAGACTTAACAATGGAATTTTCTTCCTCCACTTGATATGTGGGAGGGATCCTCTGGGCATGTGCCAGTTGGTGAGGCATTAGGAAGCTTGGCATTTGGACCGGGGGTGCCCCTTGCAAAGCTAGTGGGGCTAGATCAGGTAGGCCTATTGGGAGAATGACAGGTTCAGAATTCGACCTTTTTGGATTTGTCGGGTTTGGGGCTGGATGTACCCCCTAGGGAGCGTGGTGTTGAAGGTATGACCTGGTGGGTGCAGGGGGTGTCTCTCAAAAGATGAGAGGCTGAGTTGTTGATGCTCCTTCAAGGGATATTAGAGGCTATGTTGTTGGTGCTGTTTCAAGGAATACCTGCGGCCCAGGCGATGGCACCTGTTGGTACCCCCATGTCCGATTTACTATACCGGGCATGATTGCTTGTATGGAATGTTGTGGAGAGGAGTGTATGGTTTGCCCTTCTTCAATATGGTTGACGGTAGAGGTGTTGGATATGCTGGGTCCTGCTTGATGCGATGGTAAAGGATTTTGAAGAATGTTGGCCTGAGTTATATTATTGGCCTGCAGATGATCGCAATCTTCTAGCGTTCGATTAAATTTTGGACAACATGTTTCAAAGTGAAGTAGCGATCCGTTAGGTGGCCAAGAACCTGGTAATATGCGCAATACTGATTTTCATTGTAACCAGGTGGCAAGGGGTTAGGAGGAAGTCGAGGCTGGAGTGGTGTCAAGAGCTGCTTTTACATTAACATTGTTAGAACTTGACTGTATGTTTGTGCCAAAGGGGTGAACTTCCTCCCCAACATTGCCTGCTTATTGGACCTTGTGCATTTTCCCCAGGCTGTTGCGATTGTTGTTGGTAGGGCTATGCCTGATATCCCTATTAGGCTTGCTGTGGTTGGTACTGCCTGTTTGATTGTGGCTGGTATTGTCTGTCTTGTCGTGGCTCCGGTTGTGGAGTATATTGGCTGCCTTGAGTATTGGTGGCGATGTTGTTAACTTCCGTCGTGCGTTGCGAGGGAGTAGTGCTGTTTCCATTCCCATATCCAGTGGGTTTCCCTTTGACTTTGTTTCTTTTGATTGAAGGGCTCTGTTGTGGCCATGGGCAAATGGTTCCAGCCCTAGTCCCGGCCTCAACTTGTTCTCTGGCTCGGATGAGTTGGGAGAAATTTACGTATGGATACGAGATTAGATATCCTGAAATGCTAGGATTTGTTGAATGTACAATCATGGATATATGCTCTTCATCATCGATGGGGTTTCCCATTCGAGCCACCATAGGTCGCCATCGTCCTATGTATGCTGATAAGGATTCATCTCTTTTTTGTCTCAAGGCAGTCGGGTCAGATCTTCTTGGAGCCATATTCAAGTTGTATGAGAACCTATTAATGAATGCTTGAGAGAGTTTTTCCCAAGTTCTGATTTGATGGTTGTCTAGTGAGGTGTACTAATCCAAAGCGTCACCCTTAAGGGATTTCTGGAAGAGCCATATCAAGGCTCTATCATTCCCTATTATCGCATTGAGTTCCCCACAAAATGCTTTCAGGTGTGCTGTAGGGCACCCACTACCATCGTACCTTTTGAATTTTGGTACCTCGAAGTTTGGAGGTACCCAGGCATCTGGGAAGGGATAAAGGTCCCTGAATTTGGTGGACGGGTGGTCCACTCCTTGCTGCCTTTGGAGTTGATTTTGTACCATTTGTAGCTATTCTCATAGTTCCTCAATCTCAGACTTGCCTTGCAGATGGTATCTTTCCCCTTGCTATAGGGATTATGCTGCTTCCTCTTCGTATGGATCAAGAATGGGGGGTTGCTGAAAAGACGGTGGACTCCCGGTAGCGGGAGGTAGCTGGAATTGAACACCGCTCCCTTTCGGAGGAGGGTGTGATGTTTAGAAATGGCTCCCACCTAGGGTATCTGTCAGATCTGGAACGTTACTCCCGTTAGGGGGAGTGAGTTGGACTCGAAACTGGCCCCCTTCATGGGCATCTGCTAGTTCTTGTCGGTGGTTCCCATGGAGGGGAACTTATGTTTAACTTGATTATTATGTTGTGCTGAGTAGAGATGTGTGGGAGGGTTTCTCCTGATTATTGGCTGTTGTTGATCTTGTGCTGACTCTTTTGGGAGAGAGAGTACGGGATTTGCCAGAGGAACGAGGGAGAAGGCAAATAGAGTCTGAGGGAGTGAACTATTCTGTACATGGGGCTGGGTTGCCTCTGTATTCGGTGTGACACTTGGTACTAGGTGAAGTAGTAGCTCTTGCATTGCTCGAAGACTTTGGACCACTTCTTGCATGGTGTTGTTGGCTTGAGGGTTTGTTAGAGCTACTGGTGGTAGTAGCGTGGGTGATGATGTAGGTATGGGTGTGGGAGCTGGTTGAGGTGCCGACTCTTCTTCATGGGTAGTTTGAGAGACCATGGCTACGCGGGATCGAGTGGTCATGGTTCGAATCTGTACCTAAGAAAGAACAAGCTAAAGATTTTTTTTTTTGTTTTTGTATGAGTGTAATGATGATTTCCCTTGAAATTGAAGTTCCACACACTTTCAAGTCGGGTCTCAACTAGTGCGAGCTAGCAAATCCCCAGCGGAGTCGCTATTCTGTAGACACTAAAAATCAGTGCCCACGTTGGTTTAAATGTTATGTTTTTGGTGGTGGGTGTGATTTGGATGTTTTGTGAATGTTGGAGTAGCCACTAGCCAAATAATCTTAGAATCCCGCGGTCGGCTAGAACCACGAAATACGTTAAGGTTGGAGAAATCTTAAAACCCTCCTACCTTAGGTTGACTTCTGGTCTGCGATCCGGGATTCCTTGTAAGGGACCTAGGTTACAAAGAGAGAAGGTATTAGGCACCCTCTCTGCCCGTACGAATGTACGATCTCTACTCTGTGTGCTAAAACAATCTTAAGGGATGAATGATGTGACAGGACTAGGTACACACGTGGATTTCTAATGCAGCAAGATCTGAGATTTCCGCAAGCCACAGAGTATACATCTAATGACGTGTTTAGAAGGCGGATGTGATGATGCTTATGCAAAGAGGTAAAATGGAGTAAATCACTAGAAATTTTTGATGTGACAGGATCTGATGTATGACAAGTCACAGAGCATATGTTCACTAAAGATCTAAAGAAGCAGGGGGGTTGAGAAGGGAGTAGATGTCATGATGAATGCTTAAAGGATGATGGATCCTTAGCTTGATTTTTAAATAGGCTAAGACATAGAATGAACCATGACTAATCTGGGCTAACCTTTATGGGTTGGAAAGGTTGAGAAGAAGGCTAGGTGGTGGCTAAAAAAATTAGGATTTTGAAAGCTTAGGAGCTCCTTCCCTTTCCCTCACTCTCTTCCTCTCCCACTCTCCACCTCTCTCACTCCCTTTCTCTTGGTTGTTGTTATTGAAATGAGAAGTGGAGAAGGCTATTTATAGCCTTCTCTAATGACATTGTTGTAATTATTAGGTTTGAGGGCGTTAAAAGCTGAGGTGGCAAGTGGTGGTTGGTGGAGGGGAGAGAGATGCCACATGGCACACTCCCATTGGTTCATAAGGTCGGTAAAACTATAAATAGTGGAGATGGGAGGGGTAAATCCAGGGGAAAGTTTACTTTTGGACGTTGGAACAGCTGTTCACACGCAGGCGGCAAGCGGTGGCATTTAGAGTATCGTAGGTGGTAGTCAGACTACCGCCCGTGGTAGTTAGATTACCTCCTGGGCTACGTTCGGGCCGGGCCTGAGTGTGTGGGTTTTGTGTGACACACTGGTTCATCCGATGGCCTCCTTTTTGGGTTTATGTGGCCCAGATAGGTGGATTTAAATTCGGGCAAAGGGTTCTAGCTAGGGTATAGGGTAAAGGTGGGGTCGTATGCAGATTAAATGGTTCGGATTATGGTTTCTGGCTGCGGATTGGAAGTTTGGGGATTTTGGACCAGGGTCTTAGGTTTAGGATGAGATTTGGGTTTGGTTATGATCGTGGTTCCCAGATTGTCTTATCCTTCTCGAGATGTTAGCATGGGTGGGGTGTCTACAGTTGCTTACGAATTATTTAAAATTAATGTTTCAATACTCAAGCGATTGAGATTTTTGTAATATTTATATATTCCATATTTATTTCAATTATTTAGCATTATTCTATTCACTCCCTCCCCCCTCTCTAGGACATCACTAACCCTCCATTTCAGATCCTTATATTTTTTTTAGGTTGAACACATATACAACTTCATCAATATCCCAAGAAAAAAGATCGCCGCAATCAAGCTACAGTTATGTCTTCGGTTAACAAATTGAAGACAAGTATTGTATTTACTTTTATTTCATTTTGGGTTTTTCTGAGATAGCCTGGAAAGCTTTGTGGGTTGTTTTGTGGTGAGCTCGTGAAAATCACAAAGAGGGTGTTATCGTGATAGCCCGTGAAAATCACAAAGAGGGTGTTATCGTGATAGCCCGTGAAAATCACAAAGAGGGTTTTGTTGTGATAGCCCGTGAAAATCACAAGAGTTGTATAAGGTTGTTAAGGTGACCCTATGAAAACCTTGAAATAGTGAAAGCCATAATTACGAGGGTAGTAATTTTAGAAATGGAGTAGGTGTGGAGTTTAAGCACCGAACCACTACAACTCCTTGTGCAATGTGGTGATTGTTTAATTCTTTGTATGCTTTCATTGTGATTGACTATCTCATGCTAAGTTGGATATTTTGATCTTAAAGACGTCGTGAAATAAGGTTGTCCCGCCTAAATCTTTTTTGTGAAGGTTATACTACAGACTATTTGAAATCAAGATTTCGATACTTTAAGAAAATGAGAGTATTTGTTTTATTATTCTGAATTATATCAAAATATTTTGTATTGTCTTATACAGCCCCCCTCTAGGACATCTATAGCTTGTACTTTCAAGTGGTATCAGAGAAAGGTTGCTCTTTTTAGGATTAACCTCCTAGAGCCAAATCCAGACATATTAGAATGTCAAATTTTGATAGTTATCCATTTCTAGGCTACCTCCCTTTGATGGCTCAAACTACTCTTATTAGAAAGCAAGGATGAGGATTTTCCTCAAATCCATTAATGAAAGTGTGTGGCAAGCCACAATGACCCAATGGATCCCTCCTATAATAGAAGTAGTAACTAAAAATAGAACCACGTCTATGAAAGAAATTGCTTATACTTTTTAGACAACAATTCAGAAAAGTGAAAGTAATGCAAATCCAAAAGCCCTAAATAAAATTACTTGTGCTCTATCATCGGATGAATTTAAAAGAATCATTTTTTGTGATACAACAAAACAAGCATGGGATATTCTCGAAATAACACATGAAGGAACTAACAATGTCAAAAAGTCTAAAATCTAAATCCTCACAATAAAGTTTGAGGAAATTTGTATGGAAAAAAGTTAGTCATTCATGGACTTTTATTCGAAACTAAATGACATTGTTAATTCTATGTGGGGTCTTGGAGAAAAACTTCCTGAAAGTAAGGTTTGCACAAAGATACTATGATCACTTCCTGACAAGTTCAACTCTAAAGTTACTATTATTCAGGATGTGAGGGATACCAATACTATGAAAGTTGAGGAATTATTTGGATCTCTACAAACCCACGAGCTGAATTTCAAAACTCCTAAAAACAAGTCCATAGCTCTTAAATCATCTAAATCTAAATCCAAAGACATAAATCCTAAAAATGATGAGAATGAGGATGATATGGCAATGTTGGCTACAAAGTTTTATAGAATTTTTAAAAATATAAATCGATCAGATTTTCAAAAACCGTTTGACAAAAGAAAAAGAAATTCAAATTTTTAGAAATCAAAATCTAAAGACACCCAATGCTTCAATTGTTCTGAATATATGCATCTAGCTTCAAAATGTCCTAAGAAGGATATATCTAGAAGAAGAGGCAAGATTATTGTGCCAAATTAAAATTTAAATGCGGAATTAAGAAAGAAATAGAAAAAGATAATACTTATCAATTCCAAATAGCAGAAATATATAGCAACCTCAAATGCACAAGTATTGAGAGGTTGATACAGATGTTGTTCTAAGGATAACCTTACACTAAAAACCAAAGGCTTATGGTGGGACAACCTGATTTCTAGAATAGTCTGTCTATCAAAGTCCCGAACCAATACAGAGGAATAAAGAATGAAACAAAAATAAATATCTACTGCTATTACGACATTCACCACGTGTGTAGAAAATAAATTACAATCATTCATCATAAATGCACAATAATAAACATTCACCACAATTCCAACAATTATAGTGGTTCGCTTATGTGTACACCAACTATTAGGAAACAGTCACACAACTACTCCACTCCCAATATCCTCACCCACGGGATATTAGCTTTCACTACGAAATATGTTTTCCAAGGTTCACCCAAAACCTTCACAATTGTGTTTTTAAAGGGCTACTATAATTAAAAACCCCACTCATTGAGATTTTCTAGCTATCTTAGTCAAAACCAAAAATGAAAGATTTTCTGAAAATCTTACAAACCAAATACAGAAAATTGAAATTATACTTATCTGAATAAAGTACTTTGTTGTAGCCCGGTAGAACCGCTTCTTTGGAGATGTAAAATGTTCAATGTTCAATGTTCAATCTCTCAAATGATAGGGTTCTAGGTCTAAATGAATTTTAATTTAAATCCAACCTTAGGGTACCTTGGATTCAACTTCTTGGATCTCACAAAGGGTTAAAAATTCCCTTTAATATCAAATAGAATGGAATCAAGAGATCAAAGAATTGAATAACCAAAAAGCTATTAAAATAATTTATAAATACCTCATAATAGCTTCACAATAATGGGGACCGAGTTCTTAGAGTTGGGACTTTAATATCTTTTGGAATGACTTATCAAACTTTTAAAATCGTCCTCAATTTATAGGAAAAAATATTGTTTGCTCGACTGGCCTAGTGGTTGGTTCAACTGGTCAAATGACCAACAACATTTCAAAATTTCTGGCATGATAAGATAAGATCATTACTCGACTGGTCGAGTGGCCTGCTTGACTGGTCGAGTGGGACCAGAAATGCTTGTTGGACTTTGAGACCAACTTGCACGATCGGTCAAGCACTATTCACTCGACTGGTTGAGCAGTCTCTAAGACTAGTTGAGGATCCAACAAAATTTTTTAAAAATTAGCAACAAACCTTGGACTGGTCGAGCCAGTGTCTGGATTAGTCAAACCATGACTAGGACTAGTCGAAAAATGACCTATAAAATTATCAAATGACCTATGATATAAATGCAAATTGTATGACCTATCCTGAGGTCAATATAGGGTCAAACAAACCTTATTTGAATCATCACATATCATTCTCTTGAAGTAGTTGAAGCTTAAGACTTGATCTAGTACTTGAACTTCTTGATCTTGTTCCTGAACCTCTTGATCTTATACCTGAACTTCTTGATCTTGTACTTGAACTTCTTAATCTTGTACTTGAACTTCTTGATCTTGTACGTGAATGTAGACAAGATTGGCTAGGATAACATGAAGTTGATCTTATAATAACAGCTAAACAAGATATAGATTCCAAGAGGTTTTGGCACTACAAAATTTGACAAACCTAGGAGCTAGATAAGATAGCATTTACAATCTCCCCCTTTGTCAAATTTGTGACAAAACAAACCAAGACCAAAGAATCATGCACCAGTTAGATCAATAAAGAATCAAGCACTAGTTAAAAACTGGTCAATAAAAATTAACAAACCAATACTCCCCCTTAATACATTACTCCATAGAATCTAAGAGAAGGGAAGAAATTTGCAGTACTTGTATGTGAACAAATACAGATCCAAAAAAAATAAGCACTTCTCCACTTCTTCCACTCCATAGAATCCAAAATCATTAAATAGATATACCAACACAAATTCTCTCCCTTTTTGTCACAATATGACAAAGGAAAGAACATATAAATGATAGAAATATAAGAGTAGAATAAGAGCAATGAGGAATAAGAATAAGAAGTAAGTTCAAGATAACCATTAAAACATGTCCATGATCACAAGAAAACATGTCCAAGCATATAGAGTTAAGAGAAATCCAAGTATAAAAGTAATTACAAATCAAAAATTAAACACTAATCTGAACCAGAGGAAGGAGCAGGTATAGAATGATCTATTTGATGTAGTCCCTTGTTAATGCGCCTAAGATATTTGCACATGTATTTAAATTGAGTTTCTTAGGACACATGCATACCCTCTACCCTCTACCTTCTCCTCAAGGGAACACAAACGCTCATGAAAGTCAGAAGGCTGAAAATTAGGATCAGCCGTAAAGTCTGACTCAATCTCATTAAATATGTTATCCATGTTGACATCATCTGGAGGCAAAGCATCCTCCTCTTCAGTTGCTTCAGCTGCTCCTCTAGCACTCACATCAACTTGACCTGGAGCCAACCTCAAATTCATCTTATTTATGTTTGAGTTGTTGAAGGGAAGATGGTTAATGGGAGCTTCTCCAACAGGCATAGCCACACGACTATGGGTGGCTAAGACAGTCATAAGATAAGTAAATGGAGTATCACTATGACCTGGATGGAGATGAAATTGAATCATGATGTAACAGATAAGAGATGGAAGACATATAAAGACCAGTAACAATAGAGTGAAAGATGCAAACTATGAAAGTAGTGAGCTCAGTCTTATTACCAGGCCTAGGATAGATATTAGAAATGAAAATACGATAGAGAACCCTGTATTTGGGTAACATAAATTTGGAACTGAGCACATTCCCGGAACTTTATTCCACATTCATGTTACATAACACTCTAGTGAGCAATCTTTTCTCAGACTCAGAAGGTTTTGGCATAAGAGTAGAAATGGGAATACCGTCATCATTAACTGGAAGATCCATCAATCCAGATATTAAGTGACGGTCCACATTAATGGAACTTTCTTTTGTTGTAATTGTAAAAGTTAGATTCTCATAAAAGAAGTTAGTTATGCAAGCAAAAATGGCCTGTGCAATGGAACGGTATGCCGGACCACCCCAATTTAAAATGTTATCCCATCCTACAGATTGAAGGAGAGGAACAATGCCAAAAGGTGCTAAATGATCAGAGTTGACCATCCATTCAACAATCACGTTGCGTAATCAATTATCCCGCACATACATGGGATCTTCTTCGGGTGACCGAAGATGGCGTAATGTGATTAGACGGAACAAGAAGTAGGACCATGAGAACCTTTCTTCTTATTTCTACTTTTCGTTGCAACAAGAAAGACAAATAATACAAGCAATGTAAGAAAGGAAAGAAGGGTTTTAAGAAAATTAGATTTTTAGCTAGAAAATCCAACAAACCACCATAAACCTTGGAATAAACAACAAAAACAAGGAAATGGAAGAGCAAAGAACTCAAATCTACAAGGAAATCGAAGAAGATGCACTAACCATAGAGGAATCGAAGGTGGGTTCGACCGGTCGTAGTAAGGTTGGTTGGGGAAGATGAAGCAAATGAAAAAAGAATACATTTTAGGCAATAAAAAACCCTAAACCTAAGTGGGTCGACTGGTCGAGTACATACTCGACTGGTCGTGCACCACAAAAATTCAGCAATTTTCACTATTTTTCAAATTTAAAAATTTACAAAAATAAAAACATGCAATATATTATAAATAAACACAAATATTTTTGTTCATATTGCACATACCCATATCCAATTTCAACTTAGCAAATCTATTTCTGTCAGGCAGTTTTGTAAATATGTCTACAAGTTGATTTTCAGTTTGAATATAATCCATAGAAATAATCTTGTCTTCTACCAATTCATGAATATAATGATATTTAATGTCAATATGCTTAGTTCGTGAATGCTGAATTGGATTTTTAGAAATGCTAATTGCGCTAGAATTGTCACAATATAAAACCATAGTATCTTACGCAAATTCGTAATCACTTAACATTCTCTTCATCCACACAAGTTGGGTACAAGCATTATCTGCTGCAATATACTCAGCCTTAGGTGTGGAAAGAGATACAGAACTCTGTTTCTTATTATGCTAAGAAACTAGGCAGTTCCTAATATAAAAACATCCACCACTGGTAGACTTGCAGTCATCAATATTACCAGCCCAATCAGCATCCAAATAACTAGCTAATTGAACATTAGTATCATGAGGATACCAAAGGCCAAGTGTGGCCAAACTTGTGACATATCTTAAAATGCGCTTTACAGCAATTAGGTGGGACTCTTTAGGGTCCGATTAATATCTAGCGCAGATTCCTATACTGAATGCAATATCAGGTCAGCTCGTAGTTAAATATAATAAACTACCTATCATGCTATGATACAACTTAGGATCTACACTTTTACCTGTTAAATCCTTAGAGAGTTTAAGTGTTGTACTCATATGAGTATTAAAATTCTTACTGCTCTTAAATCTAAATTTTTTCACCAAGTTTAGAGCATACTTGGTTTGAGAGATAAATATCCCATCGGCAAGCTGTTTCACTTGCAAACCTAAAAAATAGTTCAATTCTCCTACTATGCTCATTTCAAACTTGGACTTAATTAAATCTATAAACTCAACAGACATGTTAGCACAAGTAGATCCATAGATAATGTCGTCAACATATATCTGCACTATTAGAATGTGATCATTGTATTTCTTTACAAACAGTGTCTTATTAACACTGCCCATTATAAAGTTATGAGTTAGTAGAAACTTAGTCAACTTTTCATACCATGCCTTGGGAGCTTGTTTTAAACCATAAATTTCCTTTTTCAGGTGATAAACACGGTTAGTATGTTTAGGGTCTTCAAAACCCTTAGGTTGTTCTACATATACTTCCTCATGCAGATCATTGTTCAAGAATGCACTCTTGACATTCATTTGATAGATTTAAAAATTTTTGTAACAAGCAATGGATGTGAATAGTTTGATAGATTCAAGACGAGTTACCGGGGTAAAGGTTTCATCATAATCGATGCCTTCTATTTGAGTGTACCCATGTACAACCAGTCTCGCCTTATTTTATATAATGTTACCTAATTCATCAGACATATTTTTAAAGATCCACTTTGTTCCAATTATATGTTTGTAATCAAGTCTAGGAACCAAATGCCATACATCATTTTGTACAAATTGATTAAGTTTATCTTGCATAGCTATAATCCAGTTTTCAACAGCAAGTGCTTCTTTTACATTGGTCGGCTCAATCTGGGAAGTGAAGCACACATAGTTATGTATGTTTTCAAGTTGTTTATGAGTGCGCACACCAGTGAGAGGATTCCTAAGTATTTAATCAGTTGGATGGCCTTTAACTGATCGCAGTTCAGTGTCATTATTTTGACTAGATGAAGAGTCTGGTTTATCAAATAATGAGACTTCATTATCTTCTAAACTAGAGGTAGATGTAATCAGATCATCATCTATAACAACATTAATGGATTCCTGAATTACACCAGTCCTCTTATTGAGAACACGATACGTTCGACTATTTAAAGCATATCATAGGAAAATACCTTCGTCACTTTTAGTGTGGAATTTTTCCAAATTTTCCTAGTCATGTAGAATATAGCATTTGTTACCAAAAACTCAAAAATATTTGATTGTTGGCTTCCTATT
The DNA here is from genome assembly GCF_029962835.1 of Magnolia sinica. Taxonomy (NCBI): domain Eukaryota; kingdom Viridiplantae; phylum Streptophyta; class Magnoliopsida; order Magnoliales; family Magnoliaceae; genus Magnolia; species Magnolia sinica. Next base: position 48,058,308 of record NC_080580.1, read on the forward strand.
GAACCACAGTTCATATGCAGTCTTATTATTCGATTTTCTAGTATATACACAATTAATAATATAGTAAGCAGTGTTCACAGCTTCAGCCTAAAGATTTTTAGGAAGTTTCATGCTATTTAACATAACATTAGCCATCTCTTGAAGTACATGATTTTTTCTTTCAACAACCCCATTCTGTTGAGGTGTCTTAGGAGCAGAAAATTCATTCGATATCCCATGATCGCTACAAAACTTCTCAAAGCTGCTATTATCAAATTTGGAACCATGATCACTTTGTATTTTAATAACGGGTGATTCCTTCTCAGTTTGTAGATGCTTGAGTACCCTTTTCACTTCAACGAGAGTTTCAGATTTCTCTCTCATGAAAACTACCCATGTAAACCTGGTAAAATCATCTACTATTACCGGAATATATTTTTTACCACCTCAACTCTCCGTTCTAGTAGATCCAACTAGATCCATGTGGAGGAGCTTAAGAGGATTGGTTGTGGCAATAAAGTTCACTTTCTTGTGAGTACTTCTAGTTTGTTTTTCAATCTGACAATCACCACATATTTTATCCATTTTCTTTAACTTGGGTAGACCATGTATTACTTCACCTTTGCTCAGTCTATAGAGATTATGATAGTGTACATGTCCTAAGCGTTTATGCCATAGATTAGATTCATTGCTTTGGACCATGTAGCATGATAACTTAAACAAGCTTGAGTTACTGACTATATCATGGTTCTTAGAAGTTCTATGACCAGTCCATATCATAGAATCATTCTCATTAGAAATTTCACACCCTTGATTGTTGAATTCAATGCTATGTTTATTGTCACAGATTTGTGATATACTTAAGAGATTATGCTTAAGACCTTCTACAAACAAGATATTCTCAAATGGTGGAAGATTAAAGAGTTGAACTGTACCTTGGCCAACAATTCTGCAATTGCTACCATCACCGAAAGTGACCGAACCATCAGCCATATCCTTGAGATTGATGAACAAATCTTTGTCACTTGTCATATTTCTAGAGCATCCACTATTTAGGTACCACTTTGATTGACTTGAAGCCTTGAAAGCAGTGTGACCAACCAAATAAGTAACCTTAGGGACCTATTTCATTACAGTTTTGGGTTTTGGAACATTGTTAGTTTTTTATTCTTATACTTGTTATATATTCTACCATTTGAGTTGGATTTTAGAAGCTCCTTCAGTAAATCGATAATTTTCTCAGCTAAGGGGTTAAGATTCTGATTTCTATACATGATATGGTTGCTTTTAGGTTTCATAGCCTGAAAATTTTTAGGTTTTTTTATAAATATTTTGATTTAAACTTTTCCCTTTTGAGCTAGAGGATTCCCCTTTAGTAAACTTAGGAGGAGTTGGCTTACTTTTAGGAGGTGTATTCTTATCATAGCCCAGACCTGATCTATCGCCACATTTCCTTGATCCAGTTGGTAGCCTTTCTAGTTTAGGATCACCCTGGGCATATCTCCAGGTATCCTTCAAACTCAAGAGAGAAGAGACTTCTAGTTTTAGATTATCATTCTCTGATTTTAGATTTTCAATTTGAGATATTTTGAAATCTAAATTGCACTTAGTTTTTTGAAAATAATCAGATAGATGCAATTTTTCTAAAACTAGAGTACCAAAATTTTCTTTTAGCTTTAAAAAGTTTTCTTTTTGAAGTTTTAATTTTACAGCTATGTTGCAACTCTCCCTGTATAGGGCATTATAGGCATCTTGCAAATCTTCATCATTTTCAGGATCACTTCTCAGATTTTCATTTTAAGTTGAATCACAACTTTCTGAGGAAGTGACTCTGGCTAGAGTCATTAAGGCGTTAACCTCATCAATAGAATCAGATTCAAAATCATCTGACTCAGAAGAAGCTTCAGAGTAGGATGATTCATCCCATGTAGCCAACATACATTTCCTTTTAGGTTTGTCCTTCTTTGGACATTTATTTGCCAAATGCCCGTATTCATGGCAGTTGAAACATTAGCTGTCTTTAAGTGATTTCCAAGTTTTTGATCGAACCTTTTTCTTCTCAGAGGGTTTTTGAAAATCAACTCTCTTTTTGCATTTGAAAATTTTATAAAACTTCTTGGTTAAAAGTGCCATATCATCCTCTGAATTTTCACAATCAGAATTATTAAATTTATGAGAAATACTTTTATAAGATTTTAGGGCTATGGATTTACCTTTAGGAGCCTTAAAATTTAACTCGTGGTTTGTAAAGAACCAACAAGTTCTTCAACCTGCATGTTATCCGTATCATGAAGTTCATGAATGGCAGTGACTTTTGAATTGAACCTTTCAGGCAATAGTGCAGTATCTTTGCACAGACTTTACTTTATGGGATGCTATCTCTAAGACCCCACATTGAGTTGACTATGTCATTTAACTTAGTATAGAAGTCCATGAATGTTTCACTTTCTTCCATATGTATTTCTTCAAACCTAGTGGTGAGGATTTGAAGTTTAGATTTCTTGACAGTATTCATACCCTCATGTGTCATTTCTAAGATATCTCAGGCTTATTGTACAGTATCACAAGATATAATCCTTTTGAATTCATCTGGTGATAGTGAGCAAGTAATTTGTAACGACCTTGGGATTTTTTGTGCTTATCTTTCCTTAAGTAGTTGTTTTGGGGTAATTAGCGCTTTACTCGATTGCTTGTGAAATTCGCATCAATCACTTTAAATTGTATCTGCATGGCTCAAAACGTGTAGATTAGTGAGCGCTACGTTACTCTGAAATCTGGGATCCATCGCTAAATCCAGTTGTTCTGGGAAATTTTTGGAAGATCTGGATCGGACCTGGACCGCGCGTCGAAAGTCCGATGGCGATGATCTTAGGTTGTTGCGGTCACCGAGTTGGGCTTGATCTTCACCTCGAAAATCAAGTCGATCTGATGTTCTGGGTCGATTTGGTTGAGCTCGGAGTGAAGAGTGTGAGAACGGTTGGAATTTATTAAGCTTTTATTGAAATCTAAGTCGTGTCGCTTGCGCGACGATTTTAAGCATTCTGACCGTTGGATTCTGACCTAATTTCACCCTCTGATCAGGATGGTTGGCCCAGGCATATCCTAGTGCTTGTGGACCTGATCGAGTTTCCGTGACCGTTGAATTGAGTGTGGTCCGCCACGGCTAATCTGAAGAGCCAGTCGGTACGAAAACTCAGCCTGACCTAGATCCATGGTCAATGAGCTTAAGTCCGACCTTTCGTGGTTATAGGCCCACCAGAAGTGCTTCGTTGGATCGAGAAAGGCGTGCTTTGGTTATAACCTAAGTATACCTTGACCCTGGGGTTATTTCCATCATTTTAAGGCCTATATATAGACCTTAAACCCTAGCTCTCATTTCCATACGAATTTTCTCTAACCCTAGCTTGGAAAGAGAGTGGAAAAGAGAGAGTTAGTGAGGGAGATTGGTTGGTGAATCATCTTGATTCTTCCTTGTTCTTCTTCATCTTTGAACCTTTACTTTGAATCGTTCCTCTGACGATTCTGAGTTCTTTTGGGGTAAGTTAACCTAACCCTAACCTGTGTTAGAGCTTAGATTAGACTTGGTGTTGTTGTACCTCATTTCTATCCTTATTTTAGGGTATTCTAGCGCCGTTGACGAAGACAACTCGTCTAAATCAGTTCGGCGGTTCTTTCTTCGCTTAAGGTGCGGACTTTAAGTGTATAGGTTATGGTTTTCAAGGCTTTCAATCCCAGTTAGTGATTTATTCTTGTTATGGATGAGATTTCACATGCCAAATGTTATGTTTACATCGCTTTCCTGATATGCAAATGCTATATTGAGATTTGTGTATTCTAAGTGTATTTATAAAGTACCGTATACGTATAAAACACGCACTTGTGTTTGCCATGATTAATTGTCATGTATGTATGCTAGATGCATGTATGACAACTCCTTGATAAAGGGAATTGTCTAAGTGCATGTATTTCAACATGCGTCATGTATGTTGTTCCATGTATGCTAAGTGTTTGTAGAAATGCATGAATGATCTAAGTGTAACTGATTACACTAATTGTGGGCGTTGAGAAGTGAATCTCAATACTCCTTTGGATGCGCATGTTTTCCTTTATGCAGTTACATTCCAAGTTATTTAAATTCAAGCATCTCCTATGCTTACATTTATGTTAAGTTGATATTCTTCAGATGTGTATGTGCCATGATTTGAGTTGTTGATCTATTACCGCTTTACATTCCATATGAATATCTGTCGTAGTGTAGGATATTTGGGACTATGCCTTAGTCCAGGAAATCGGTAATTGACCCTATATTCGTGGTTGAGATTGCTTTCGCCACGTAGGACGTATTAGACGAACCCGAGCCGTATTAGAGTTGGCGGCAGTGGTTTGGCCACGCGGAGTGTTTGCGCACTCTATGTCGTTCAATTCAACATGCGCTCGTGCTAGTCGAGTTCGTCAAGTAACCCGATTGTCCGATGTATGTTAACCATGTATGGACGCTACTGCTTGAATCTAGGGTACCGAACTTACCAGTGAAATCCTAATAACCATGGTACCTGATCCGCTAAGACTCATGAGCCGGACATGGTGGTATGGGACACCGTGGTCGAGCTGTCGGCCTACCCTGGGGTGACGAGCCTCCCCGTAGTGACCAATAAGCAACTTAACTCGTGAGCCGATTATGGTGGTATGGGACACTATATTCGTGCTGTCGGCCTACATTGATTGGTGACGAGCCCTTTGTAGTGACCTCGAGCATACCTGGATACCGCAAGGAGGTGACGAGCCGATCTGTGGTAGTAAGGGCATGAAAGGCGTGCATTGATTGGTGACGAGCCCTTTGCTACGACCTCAACTATATGATCGTATGAGATATCTAGGATTGACGACCCTAGAATGGATCACTGTTTGGATGGTGACATGAGGAAGGTATCTTAGCTTCCCAATCCTGTTGTGTGAAATGGACTAATAACAACTTGGTAATCATATCCATGCACCGCATTTGCATGTGCTTTGTAGATGTGGCGCACTTTGAGGCGATGTCATGCGTAACGTAAGATGAAGACGCTGAGGGTGTACGCGTGAGGGCACGCATCATATTGCATTCATCCTTGCATTAACAAGAGTACTTAGGATTTAATTACTTATCCTGCTTTATCATTACTGTTTGATTGAACTGATAACATGTTAACCAGTGCCTTATTGTTCCACTGAGTTGATCACTCACTCCCACGTTTAGGCGGTGTTACACACCCACCAGACTCTGTCTTAGGCCCTGATGTTGCAGATGTGGATGCGACGTCTGAGGCAAAGCGGGAGCTGGATGACGACGAGGCTGCCTTCTCCTATATGCAGTTTTCAGACGGGTTCTAGCGAGCCTCGGTCTGATGCGTGGGATCTCTGGGATTATTTTTGGGAATTGAAATGATGTAATTTGATACTTATAATTTTGTTAAATAACACTTTCACACGATCCGGTTGTATATGTAATTCAGGGATTTACACTTGTACACATTTTACTATAAGTCTTCCGCTTGCTTTATTCACTTGTCCCTGAAGCATATCTGTGTTTTGGCTTAATCTATTCCATGTTTTATGCACTAATACAGTCAACATACATTCATCATTAAATATGTTGCATAAGTGATGTTTTGGAACTCGGGAGCTGAGTTATGCTCGACCCCCGAATTTCAGGGCGTTACATAATTGCATTTAAAGCCTTGGCATTGGTATTGCCCTCATTTTTCTGAAGAGTGGTCCAAGTATTATAAGGTGTAACCTTAAGATTTTTAAAACCATCAATGCCTAGAACTTCAATGGTAGGTGGGTTCCGCTAATCATTGTGGATTGCCACACATTTTCTTCGATAAACCTTAAAAAAATTCTCATCTTGGCTTTCCAATAGGGATAATTGAAGTCATCAAATGGTGGTGGCCTAGTAATTGAAAGGCTATCAAAATTTGACATGATATAAGCTCAGATCGGTTAGCTTAGGAAATAAATCCAAATAAATGAGCTATTATGCTCTGATACCACTTGAAAAGGCCGAGCTAAGAGTCCTAGAGAGGGGGGGGGGGGGGGGGGGGTGATAGGACTATGCCAAATTAAAATTTAAATGCAAAATTAAGAAAGAAATAGAAAAAGATAATACTTATCAATTCCAAATAGCAGAAATAAATAGCAACCTCAAATGCACAAGTATTGAGAGGTTGATACAGATGTTGTTCTAAGGACAACCATATACCAAAAACCAAAGGCTTATGGTAGGACAACCTGATTTATAGAACGGTCTGTGCATCAAAGTCCCGAACCAATAAAGAGGAATAAAGAATAAAACAACAATAAATATCTACTGCTATTACAACATTCATGTAACACCTCCGAAAAATCCGTACAAAGACCCAAGTACCACCTTAGGCAGAAATCCTTAAGGACCATATTTTGTAGAAATTTAGATACAAAATTAGTTAAGTATTAAACTGAATTAATCGGTGGATTTAGCTCAAACCACCATTTACAAAAATGGCAAGAACCAAAACCATCAATACCGCTAACTCAACACTACTTAAAAACCTAGGCGAAATCATGTGAGCCTGTTGCTCTCGGGAGTAAATCGGAACTCCATATCGGACCTGGACCGCACGTCGAAAGTCTGATGATCGCGAAACTATAAGATTATGTCCACCCTACTGGGCTTGACAACCATTACGAGAATCGAGCCCAAATGGTGTCAAAAAATGCACAACTTAAGCCCTAAGCAAAGTGTGTGAGAAATACAAATATCTTTAAAAAACGTATTGAAACTTAAGTGAATTGGGCCATTCACTCATAGGTAAAATTGAAGATTTCAGACCGTTAATTTCTGACCAAACTTCACCCATGGGAAAAGGAAATTTCCCTACACATATTCGTATACTTATGGCGCCGATCGAGTAAGTACGACCGTTGATCTGACACAGGTCCTCCACGGTCGATCCGCCTATTCGATCGCACTGAAATCACATCCTAGCATAGATCCATTGTCAGGGAACTTACACTATGACATATGTGAGTAGTGGGCCTTCCTATGAGCCATATTTGTCAAAAATAGTCACCCTTTGGTTATGAACTAAGTATATCATGGGCCTAAGGTCATTTACATCACTACTGGGCCTATATAAAGCACTTAAACCACCCCATTTCTATTCCATGCGAATTTCTCTAACCTTAGCAGAGAGAAGAGAGAAAAGAAAAGAAAAGGGTGAGGAGAGAGGAGAAAGTTTAGGAGATCATTGTTGTGATTCTTTCTAGCTACTCCATGTACCGAATCACCTCTCCTTTTCACTACACAATCCGTTTTAGTTATGATTTGGGTAAGAAAACCTAACCCTAATCTTGATTTAGAAATCCAGATAGCGTGATCGATGAACTAGCTAACATATTTCATTGTTTAGGTGCTCAACGTTCTGTTTTTGGGAACGTAGAATTTGAACCGCGTCCGAATCGAGTATTCTGACGAAAGGTACGGACTATAAATGTTTAGGTTATGGTTTTCAATTCTTTCAATGTCAACTAATGACTTATGTTTGACTTGATTGTTGTCATATTGTCTTAGACACGACATTTTCGATATATCATAAATGTGTGAACTATGTTGAATACAAGATGCATCCCATGTGTTTGTTGGAATGTTTAAATGAACATGCAATTGTGATTTGGGCTTGCCATGACTGTTAAGCTAGGATTCATGTTTGTCGAATGCATGATGATATACTTGTGTAAGGAATTGTCATTATATATGTCGTAACTAATCTAGTCTATGTATTTGGTGAAGTTTAACTTAGGTGTTTGATAAAATGTCTGAATGAGAAAATATTGATGAAGTGTATTTATTAAGTATATTAATATAGGGTTCTCAATCACTTTATGCATATATCTAGTTTCCTTCATGTAATTTTAATTTCATCTACGCGATTTATAATAAAAATGCAAGTGTATGGAACATGAGCAATGTGTTGGATGAAATGCTCAAATGAGGAACTTTCTTGGATTATTTGTCAAATGCTGAAATGATTATCACATGTGTTTACTTGTTACATCTGAGTAGGATTGGGGCTACATCGTAGTCTAGGCAATCGGTAACAGTCCCCATTCAACTGGTTGAATTAGTCTCGCCACCTCGGATATATTCGACAAATTCAGGTCACACGACGATTATCGACAGTGGTTAGGCCACAAGGGGTACTTATGCACTCCATGTCGATTAAGTCGGTGTGTGCCCGTACCAATCGAACTTATCTAATAAACCGATTGGCCCATTGTATGTTCACCATGTGTGGACACCACTGCTTAAATCTAAGGTACCCCTTATCAATGTAAATGCCCATTTTAACCATGGTACCACGATTTGCTAAGACTCATGAGCCAGGCATGGTGGTATGGGACACCGTGTTCGAGCTGTCGGCCTACACCGACGTGATCAGCCACCCCGTAGTGTCCGTGTGTATAAAATTATAAACTTGCCTATCGACTGCTTTCCAATGGGAGTGATGACCCCACAACTTGCCTATCGTATGTGCTTGACTGGGAGTGACAAACTTAGATGGATCCTTTGGATCGGGTCAATGATATAAAGAGAGGTACCCTAGCTTCTCAAATATGCTGTATGAATAAACTAAGTTAATTACTGGGCTAACATGACCATACATAGCACTGCATTAGTTAGGATGTGCTTTAAAGGCGTGAAAGTCGCACAGGAGGCAGTGTGGTCATATGCGTTATGGTGTCAGCATCGCTTGTTGAGGGATCTTTGATGTGAGGGCATGCATCATTACTTGTACTCCATTCCTGCATTAATAAGAGTAATTAGGAAGTGATTGTTATGCTACTTTATCATTACTGCATGATTGAATTGATAACATGTTACCTTTGCCTTATAGTACCACTGAGCTGATCACTCACTCCTACTCTGGGACGGTGTTTTAAAACACCAACCAGACACTAGTTTAAAACACCACCACCGGACACCGCACGGGGGTGCAGCGACACCACGCGGGTGGTGGCACATCGCCGACTGGCCGACCATATGGGGCCCTCCATTTAACCCCCCCCAACCTCTTGCCCCCTTTGCTCATTTCAACTTACTTCTAACCCTCCAACACCCCTAAACCTCTACAAATCCTCTTTTCCTCTTAAATTTCCTTTCCCATACACTCAAAGCTTTCATTTTCTTCCACATCTTACACCCATCCACCACCATTACCCTAAAACTACCTCTTACAACTCTCCATCTTCCTTGTTTCCCCCTCGTTTGAGCACAAAACCCACATTTTTATGTCTCATAACTCTCAAACTTTCCAATCCACTTCATTACCTAAGCTTTTCCACCTCCATGACACTCTTTAAACTAGTCACCGCCATTTTCTCCATCCCAATGCTCATTTCCCTTATGGGAAAGAAGAGAGCGGCCCCGGATGAGGTCAGGCCTAGCTGTCCAAGCCGCTCTAGGAAAAGGACGAATGTTGAGACTAGAGCAAGTGCCGAGCGAAGGTCGAAACGGGACCTCGATCCTCGGATCCCATTGGAAAGATTGCTATCGGCAGGTGCCGAACTTGATAAGTTTCATGATCGCAAAGTCGTATTTGAAGCTCATGTTGATGAGAAATTATTTAGGTTGTATCTAGTGATTGACCTTCTTTTGGAGACTGCGTGGGGTCCCATATTCGAAGGAAAGGCTCATGCAAGCGAAGGCACCGTGAGAGCCTTCTATGCCCACATACGAAACCCACTACTAGAGCCTCTTCAGTTTACTATACCTTTGGGGAGGTATGAAGCCATAGTCGATGTGGATGTAATAGCTCGTATTATGGGAATTGAACGTGGTGTGGTACATGCCAGTGAAACTCATCTCACTAGTAGACGAGAGAAAGATCGCGGCACACATTTCCTTTGTGGCCAACTAGCCCATTGGGGGCGAGACAATAACCTCACATCGACTCATATGATGGCAGATTTTCACCTGTTCCATCACATATGCACGTATAACGTGTATCCTAGGTGGAGTAACTGTACAGAATGCACTCGTTTTATGGTGGACTTCTTGTACAGAGTTGGACAAGAAGAAAAAGTATGCCTGCCTACTCTCGCTTTATCTCAGATAATTAGGACCACACGATCTACCCAGGGAGACGCATCCCTCCCATTCAGCCGAATTATCTGTAAGATTGCCCGTAACTTCAGTTTCAGACTTCATATGGATAATCTTGGGCCAATCCACTTCATCAGTAAGACTACACTCAACAGTATGGGAATTGGCCCTAAGCAATGCCAAGCTCAACTCAATGAGTACTGTGATGAAATAGAAGAAGAGAGTGAAGAGAAAGAAGGCAGTGAGGTTGTGGAAGTGGCAAGGAAGAATGCAATGAGGATGAAGAAGGAAATGAGGAGGAAGAGTAGGAAGAGGAAGAGGAGGTCTAAGATTCAGATGGGGGACCTCCTGTTACACATGAAGACCGCCATGATCGGGCCGCCTTAAAGGCCCGCATGGCCAAGATTGAAGAGAACCAGGCCAAGTTGAAGTAAAAGTTTGAAGAGAATCAGGATTATCTGAAATAGAAATTCAAGAGAATGTCTTGCACCTTGAAGTCCCTCCTGTGTTGTATGCAAGATAAGGGTACGCCTCCACCTTCGCTAGAGTCAGAGGATTAGTCATGTGTTGTCATTGTCTTCTTATTTTCTTTGTTTCTTGTCTTCTTTGTAATAGCCTTGGTTGACTTAGTTAGATGTTAGGGTAGTTAGTGTTAAAACTTTTGTTAAATTAGCTCACATGCATTCTCTGCCATAATTCATGTAATGCTACATCATATGTATTGTGAGAAATTTTAGTTAAATGAAATGCGTGAAGCTTCTTTTGATTTAAAATGTTAGAATGTTTGGAAAAAGTGGGTAATATTGTCCTAATCTTACACACATTGCACCCTATGTTGTATATAGGGAATGCCTCAAAAAACCACTCGAAATATGACACGTCTCCCACTTGGCAGATCGACTGACGGGGCACCTCGAGCGATAGCCATACGAACCCCAGTTTAGGCCCGAATATTGAGACAATGCTGGATTCATAGCCAACCACTGGCCCCACCAATGGGCCAACACAGTGCATCACTGGTTCTGGGACAGAACCATGCGTCTATATCGATGCCACATATGCTTCAGCTGGCCTCTCCCCCTAATAGGTTGGACCAGATAATGCTCCTAATGCAGCAACAACAACAAATTCTGGCTATTATTGCGGGGGCCATTGCCCAAAACATGAACGTGGTCCCGCCTATGCCACCTGTGCAGCCTGCTAGAGCTATGAACACTAGTGGGATATTTGAGCACTTTGAGCACTTTCGTCCTCCTACTTTCATAGGTACTCACCTACCCGAGGAGGCTGAGTATTAGTTAGATCGTATATCTAAGATGTTGAAGTCGTTGCACTGTACTGAGGCAAAGCAAGTGGAGCTTGTTACCTATATGTTTGAGAATGAGGCTAGTCTTTGGTGGGATAGCATCCTACGAACCATCCCCATGGGATATATGTGGACGTGGGACGCGTTCGAAACTCGTTTCCATGGAAAGTATTTTCCCCTCACTTATCGTAACGAAGAGGAGGGTGAATTTCTCCACCTTCGATAGAGAGAAATGACTATGGTGGAATACAAGAACCGCTTCATGGAGTTGGCATGATATGCCCCATTGATCCTAGTGAATGAGCCGATGATAATGCGGTGGTTTTTAGAGGGTCTACAACCTGATATTCGCGCAAAGATGTATTGCGCTAGCATTTCCAACTATGCTGAGCTAGTGAACATGTCCCTCCGAGTTGAACAGGATGGTGAGAGATTGTCTTGGACAGTATGCCAATGGGCCCGAGGCCCCTGCCTGAATTACAAAATCAGCCAGTTCTCGGCAAGATGCCACGTATGGGCTCGCCTCCCAAGCTCATGGCTCTGCCCGCCCAGCAGTGGCAAACTAGCCGTTGGTGTACATGTTGTAACAAAGGGGGACACACTGACCACCCCTTTTGTTTTACCAAGATGAAACCACCTCAGAAGATCAACCGCCAACCACCACGTGTTATCACCACTCCACCTCTACGATCTGCACCACTGGCACAGCTTTTCTACCGATCGCCGATACCTCAAAATAGGCCACCTCAACGACCTATGGCAGCGCAAACAAATGGTCCACAACAAGCTCGTGTACATGCACTTGCAGCTAAAGCATCTGAGTTAGCAACTGCAATGCCTTTAGCCTTTGAAGTCACTGCCCACATTCAAGGTACACTTGTATTTCTGTTGGTGGACACCGGGTCCACTATTTCGATGATATCGCACTCTACAGTTAAGTGTTTAGGGCTGAACACTACCCCTATGGTTGGGGTGAGAGTCATTGCGGCTTCTTGAACTTTAACAGATGCCACTAAGCTGTGTAAGGATTTATTGATAGACTTAGGGAGCAGGGTGGTGTGTATTGACCTGATTGTCACCACCCTATATCATTACGACGTCATCCTCAACATGGATTGGCTCATCAAAATGAAGGCAAAGATCGACTACAATACCAAACGATGGCATGACCTTCATTTTCCTGTTTAGGTCAGTTGGCCTTATCGCATCAGCTATTATACTTCCCTGCTAGAGAATTATGATAGTACGACCCTTGGGGACATGCCAGTCGTCCAAGATTTCATGGACGTGTTCAGAACGATACCTGGACGACCTCCTCAGTGTGAGATCGACTTTACCATCGACCTTGTGCCAGATGCGACGCTTATTTCCTTACCGACATACCACATGCTTCCATGTGAAATGGAGGAATTGAGGAAGCAGATAGATGATCTATTGGATTCAGGTTTTATACGGCCTAACGTATCTCCTTAGGGAGCTCCCTTGTTGTTCGTGAAGAAGGATGGATTGTTACGATTATGTATAGATTATCGCAGGTTGAACCACGTTATAGTGAAGAACAAGTATCCTCTACCCAGGATAAATGACCTGTTTGACCAATTGAAAGGAGCACAGTATTTCTCTAAAATTGACCTATAGTCCGAGTATCATCAGTTGCACGTTAGGAATGAAGACGTGTAAAAAACAGCATTCAGAACCAGCTTCGAGCACTATAATTCCCCGTGATGCCATTGGACTTACAAATGCGTCGGCTGTATTCATGGACCTCATGAACCAAGTATTTCGGTCGTATCTTTACCGACTCGTCATCGTGTTTATAGATGACATTTTGATATACTCTAAGAGTCAGAAGGATCACGAAGAACACCTGCAAGTAGTTCTTGATATCTCAGGTAGAATTAGTTATTTGCTCAGTACTGAAAATGCGACTTCTGGAAGGAAGAAGTCAAGTTTTTAGGACACGTGGTGTATAAGGAAGGAATTACTGTGGACCTTGCCAAGGTGACCACGGCACAAGACTGAGAGCAGCCCGGTTCAGTTACAGAAGTGACGAGTTTCTTCAGACTTGCCAACTACTATCGCTGATTCATTAAAGATTTTTCCAAGATAGCCTGACCGTTATCACAATTCACTCAAAAAGATCTTATGTTTTCTCAGAATGAGAAAGCAGAAGCAGCCTTTTGGGAGCTAAAGGACAAGCTGACGTCCACACATGTGCTCATATTGCTAGAGCAAGGAGTCAAGTACACTATTTACACTGACACCTCTCATGTTTGTTTAGGATGTGTACTGATGCAAAAGGATAGGGTGATTGCCTACGCCTCACGATAGTTGAGGAAGCACAAAGAAAACTACCCCATGCATGATCTGGAATTGGCAGCAGTCATCTTCGCATTAAAGCACTGGAGACATTACCTCTATGGAGAGGCGTTCAAGCTCTTTTGTGACCACAAGAGCCTCAAGTACATCTTCACTCAGAGAGACCTAAATATGAGGTAACGGCGTTGGATGGAGACCTTGAAAGATTTCAAGTTTGAGGTCTCCTACCATCCTGGGAAGGCCAACATTGTGGCCGATGCGTTGAGCCGCAAGAAAATAATAGAATTTACAGCTCCGCTGATGATAGAAGAGTGGAATATGGTAGAGTTTGTACGGGATTTCGAACAACAGCTGACAGTAGAGGAGTTGTTCGAGAGCCTCGTACACATCCATGTACAGCCACTTATTGATGACAAAATCATTGTGACATAGAAAGAAGATGAACTATTGGTGAAAATGAGAGAGCGAGCAAGTGACAGTGAAGAATCCGAATGGAGAGTTGGCTCGGACGGAGGTTTACGATATCGTGGCCCCCTATGCGTCCCGAATCTCCATAACTTGAGAAGGGAAGTCCTAGAAGTCGCTCACAATTCAAAAATGGCGATACATCTGGGCAGTACGAAGATGTATCGAGACATGAAGCATTCGTACTGGTGGGACAACATGAAGGCCTATATAGTAGATTTTATATCCCGTTGTCTCACGTGCCAGTAAGTTAAGGACGAACATCACTGCCCATTGGTTTACTTCAGCCCATTCCCATAGCTAAATGGAAATGGGATTTCATATCCATGGATTTCATTTTAAGGTTACCTAAGATGAGAAAGGGACATGACTCCATTTGGGTGACTGTGGATCAGTTGATGAAATCGGCTCATTTCCTCCCGATTAGAGTTTCTAATTCGGCAGATGACCTGGCCAAGCTATACATTAAAGAGATAGTACGATTGCATGGAATTCCTATGGAAATTGTGTCAGACCGAGACACACAATCCACATCTATCTTTTGGACTCGAATCTAAGAAGCAATGGGAGTGAAACTGAAATTCAGTACCACGTTCCACCCACAGACTGATGGGTAGAAGGAACAGGTAAATCAGATACTAGAAGATATGTTACGAGCGTGAGTGCTCGATTTCAAGGACAGTTGGGATGACTGTCTCCCCTATGCTGAGTTTGTTTATAACAATACCTTTCAAGTGAGCATTAGCATGACTTCCTACGAAGCTTTATATGGGCCCCCATGTTGAGCTCCACATTGTTGGGCAGAAGTTGGCGAGAAGAGTCTAGTTGGCCCAGATTTGGTACAGGCAACCTCAGAGAAGATTGATATTATTAGGCGTCGACTTCTTGCACCCTAGAGCAGATAGAAAAGTTATGCTGTTACGAGACGGAGACAGCTGGAATTTAAAGTTTGGGACCACGTATTCCTTAAGGTTTCCCTAATGGAGTCCTTTGTTTTGGCAAGAAAGGGAAACTTACGCCGCGATTTATTGGCCTATTCCAGATTTTGGACCAAGTGGGTGTGGTTGCATACCGCCTCGCTTTACCCACACCACTCACAGGCGTGCACAACGTATTTCACGTATCGATGTTGAAGAAATATGTTCCTGATCCTACTCACATTATCAAATGGGAGCAAGTACAGTTAAGTAAAAATGCTACCTATGTACTGTGACCAACACGTGTTCTCGATAGGAAGGAACAAATGCTATGCAGTAAAGTGATCCTGCTTGTGAAGGTATTATGGACACACCACACCGAGGAAGAGGCTACATGGGAAACAGAAGCTGAAGTCCATAAGAACTACCCTCAGATCCTTGAGGAGTATGAAAAGGTACTAATTTCGAGGATAAAATTTTCTTTAAGGGGGGTAGATTGTAACACCTCGGAAAAATCCGTATAAATGAATGCCAAAAGTGCCTTTTTAAACGGTGACTTAAATGAGGATGTTTATGTTGAACAACCTAATGGCTTTGAAGATCTCAAACTTCCTAATAATGTATACCGTCTTTAAAAGGCTCTCTATAGTATAAAACAAGCCCCAAGCGCGTTGTATGAAAAACTGACCAAATTTTTACTTAGTCAAAAATTTAAAATGGGGAGTGTCGATAAAACTCTATTTATCAAAAAATGTAATAAAGAAATGTTGATTGTTCAGATATATGTAGATGATATTATGTCACGTCCCAAACTCGAAAAATGGGCTCAAAAAATTTCTAATCACTAAATCCGGTGCCGACAGCCTCCGTAGTACCCCATTCTCGGCTCCCAACGACCCATATGCCAGATTCCGATCCTGGGATTCTACAATGAGGAGTTTTAATGTGAATTTTTTCTAAAAGAAGCATAACCACAAGTGTACCCAAATCATAAGAAGAACATCAACACCACATATCCACTAATATAAGCATTCGAGTACAATGCTGGAAGGGAAATACATAACTAACAAAAACTCCAAAGTGACCTGCCATAAGCTCCTGCCTCAATGCTGCTGCGATCTAACGACACCTGCATGCAAGAGTGGTACATAAGCTTATAGAAATCTTAGAGGATGGTGTAAGTGTTTGCACAAGATAAGTGCTAAGCAGACAAATATTAGAGTAAACAGAAATACTGGCAAATCCATAGATCATACAATATCAGAGTATGTAATGTAGATCGGCTATGCAAATGCAGAGTCATAGAGAGACAAATATCTGATGTCGAGGATGCAATGCAATATACAATTTCTGATGAACCACTATTACCATCATCCTCATCTAGGCTATATAAATGCAGAAATATATCAACCCAAATGCCATATGCCGCGGATGTAATGCAATATACAGATCCTGATGAGTCCATAATACCATTAACCTTATTCAGGATATGCAATACAGAAGCATAGTAAACCAAATGCTAGTGCTGAGGATGCGATATAATATGTATTGCGAATGAAATGACCAAGCTGGAGTGTGAAGTCGGGATGATAGTACGTAGTATCGCAAGCTATGGAGTTCATCCATACCTGACTTAGATAGCTGGAGACAATGTGGTAAACTCCTGATCTCAGGTTAGTCGCGTACCCAACTGAAATCATGGCCATTGCAAGGGTACACATAATGATCTACTTGTGCACCACCATCACAAGGGGATAGTGAATGAATGAATGAATGAGATGTTGAGTAGCAACTCCTACTTAGTAAGTCCACATATCAGTACCGTACATCTCTGGGATCATTGCCGGGGCCTAGTACACTCCACACTAGCTACCGCTTCCCAAGCTACGCAACCAAGTGAGTGAAAGAGACCTCACTACCCACCTACAAATATCGGCTTGTCGATAGTGGACCCATTCATGAGCTGGTTAAACTCAGCCTAGCTTACAACCCCCTCACTTGGGCGGATAAGGCCACACCCCATTCCAACCGACCACGACACAGTGGGAGACGTGACCTAATGGTACACATCCCTCATGCGCTCATGTATCCACTCGGTTTAGATGTTGGAGCATCTCCTGGCCAGAAAGGCTTAGGGACTTTCGCCCATGGACAACTAACGTTTCCAGATGCTCGAGCTAAACATTTTGGTGTCCCATCTGGCCATCCACGACATGTATGTGGAGGCCACAACCCTGATGTTCCTAGGATGATGTAACATCATATACTTTTAATAATCAGGTGTTACCATCTTAATCTAAATTTGCATATTTGTATGAAAATACACATAACCTACATGATTAACCATCATTTGATAAGTCACAACCTACCACTTAATCTCCACAGTTAGAATATCTAATTTTCCAACCAACCGTTAATTTAAAATAAAATAAAATGAAAGTGTAATAAATATATATATATATATAGATAAATTAGTTTGGAAAGGCCTATGATACAACTCCTAAAGATAGGACTAGTCATTTTATCATCGAAAGTCATTAAACATGTCGACCATCAAGCCAACAACATCTCGTAAAGTGATCCATAGCCTATTCACACTAATTAAACAATTTAGATGTTAAGTCAGGCATTAAAGTTCACTTAGGTGGATAGCAGAGCTACTAGGACTGTTAATGAGTGGTTTTTAAATCAATCTAACCACTTATTCACAATGTAAACCTTGTAACGGACCATGCATCGTTAAGTCTTAAAGCTTAAACCATCAGATCCATCATCCATTAGACCTGCAACACCTTGTCCATCAATATACAATTTGATCATGCTAATAGGACAATCTGACCATTAAGTCAACAGAAATACATATAAGGACTTAAAGTAATTTAGTAGGACTCACCCAAGCTTTGGATCTGGCTGATCCTTAAATTAAAGGCAATTAGTGGGCCCTCCAAAGTAAACAGACCGGGTGGATTTCCTTAAACAACTCAGTGGACCCCACTTTTGGATTGCATGTGCACACAACCCGTGTACACCCATAGTGCATTGGGTCTTCAACTGGATCAAACCAAGGTTGACCTGTCTATAACCAGGAAAAAGGAGAAATCCTCCTCTTTCCCGCCAGAGCCCGTATAAAACGGACGGTCGCCAGTTGATCAAGATAGGTCCCACCACGGTGATCATTGATTAAATCTGAACCGTCAATCAGGAGCGGCAGATGAATCTGACAAGGACCATTGAATTTTCCACACGAGTCACCCACACATGGGTGAGAAATTTCGTCCGCAAATAGTGCTTGGTGTGCACGATATTTCCAAAAACAGAAATTCTGCTTCGCCGCCAGTAAGCTGGCAACCCACACGGGATATCTCCCCTAAATCTTGTCCGTCCATCCAAAGAAATCCTAGCCATTGAAGGTAGGTTTTTGTAAAAAGAAAGAGAGAGAAAGGTGAAAAGTATATTCTATTTTAGTCTATTGGCAAAATCCCAGCCATCCACACACTACAACAAATGCGACTTTTAGCGGCGCTCACAAGCACCGCTATAAGTCCCAAAAAGCGCCGGTGATTCTATTATTGGCGCTAGTCAAGCGCCGATAAATGGGTATGTCGCTAAAAGTATTGGCGGCGCTAGGGAACTTCTAGCGGCGCCTTTCTGAGCGCCGATAATTGTATGTATTTTCAACGCGAAAAAGCGCCGCTAAAAATCACTTAGAGCGCCGAGAAAAGTGGTTTGTGGACACTTTTCCTTGCGAAAAAGCGCCGTAAGATTTCTACACAAGCGCCGGGAGAAGCCTTTGTATGGATTTGAGAGGCCCTAGCATCCAGTAATTTTTTTTTTATTATATATAATTCAATCAAAACCTGTATTTTTTAAATATTTGAAACATAAAAATGATGCAATACAAATAAAACTGAATATTAAACAAAATTTATATTACCACACAATAAAAAAATATATATTACAATAAATGGTCTTAAATGTAAATAAATAAATAAAAACAAATCCTCTATATGGTCTACTACAATAAATGGTCTTAAATGTAAATAAATAAATAAAAACAAATCCTCTATATGGTCTACTCCTAGCACGAGTGGCGTCAAAAGGCTGAATGTTCCCAGTGAGAAAAGAATACCAAACATAACAGAAAGAAAAAAGACAGAAAACTTGGAAAACTACTCCTTACAGTGAACTATTAATTTATCTGGAATTGTTCTAACAAGTTGGTCAGCTGCAAATTTCCAATCAACAATATGCCAGGACTACAACACTTCTTGTTTGAATATCAAACCTTTCAAATTTTCTATTGAACAACTTGTCAGCCCATCTGTCTCTGCTAATTCTGAATTATCTCTCTTTGTTCACAAAAAGAGCAGGCTGTTATTACAGAAAAAATATGGCTCAGCTGGATGCAATGTTAGTGATGATATACATGGATCAAGAAGGAAAACTTGCACTTACATATCTTATCAAATTCTGTGAAGGATCGTCCCTGAAACATAAAATTTCAAAACTTCAGTCATATGATCTGAAAGTTTCAGATTTTAACATGGGTAACATACATATGAAAATGCTAAAAATTTCAACATAAAGCAATTAGAGATTACACTGTCAACAGAATTTTGGATCAACCCACTTCTCAACCTGTAAAAATGCTGAAACATAATTCAATTGAAACCTGTATTTTTTTTTTTAATATTTGAAACATAAAAAAATGTTGCAATACAATTTAAACTAAATATTAAACAAAATCTATATTACTTCACAATAAAAAATATATATAATATTTTATATAATAAATTGAAAATGGTCAGGTTTTGCTACATGTATTTTCTAAGAGATGATAACTAAGATATAAGCAACAACACCATAGGTATTTTCTGAAAAAAAGGTGATCTAGTTGAAAAAAGATGCCTGGTATTTAGATATTTTATTCAACCTTGCCTGGTAGCAGTGCACCACACGGTCCAAAGATTGTATCAAGATTGATGTCAGGCAGGCACCTACTCACAAAACTTTTACCAATCAATCATGACAAAAGCATTACATTTTGATTAGTCTGATTTTTAGTTGTAGATAGAGAGACTGAAAAATACATTTAGATCCCAAGAATAGTTCATTTTGATTGATGCATGAGGACTGAATTTTAGTTATGATAGAACTGACTAACTAAAGCATTTGGTGAGAATTTCATTCAAAATGACGCAATACCCAAGCATTGGCACTTGCATTGGAACCACAGAATGTTCATGGTGGGACTTGACTGATGGATGGCTAGCTAGGATCTTAAGAAGGTGCTCCTCAGCTAGCAAGTATCAGCAGAAAACAGGTACTCAGAGGAATCATAACAAACAATCAGAGGAAAGGAAAAAAAAAATACTTCAAGAACCCCAAATAAAAAATATATTTATCAGTTTTTATAGTTACCCAGCCTAGTTGTCTTCATCAGCAGATACACACTGCAAGAAAGAAAAAATAAAAACAGGAATTCCAATTTTTCAACAGGAGAAATTTATTACAAAACGTTACAAAACGTTACAAAAACAGGTAGTTACTTTATAAAGAAGATAAGTATCAAATAGAGAACAGGGGTTCAGATGTTTCCAGCTGCTTTGCTATGCTTGAAAGAAGTTTCTCATTTAGTATACCCTCAAACATCAAGGAAAAAAAATTTAGAGAAAGGAACCTAGTAGCATACTTGTATAATGGAGTTAACCTGCATTACAAAGGAAGATGGGAGTAAGAGAATGTTTCTTTAGTGTCTGTCATTCCAAAGCTCTATATAGTTGCAGATAGAAGAGAATGTCATCTGTTAATCATTTTGTTAAAAATAAGAAAGATTACATGAAAGCTAAAAAAATTATCCTCGGTTCGATTGGGAATTCCAAGCAAATGGATTCCTTCCCAACTGTCACTGCTTTGAATTTTTTTTTATAAATAGGTACCTACACCATAGAATTCCATTCAATTCTTTCCCAATATCTAAAGAAATTTTATGGATTCAACAGAATCACATTTCTCATGCCCAAAGGCGACAAATAGAATCCTTCTCCAAGGATTTGGCTTTCTACAAAATCAAGTCTTTATGCCCTTTGAAGAAAAAAAGGTTTGCATCCATACAAAAATGCCACTAAATAGCATTACAATATCCAATTTCAAGATTTATATTTTCAGTAAGTAAGTGATATTGAGAAAAAATGTTTACCTGAGAACGCATATAGCAAGTGATTTTTGACATGTAAACCATCCAATGGACAGAACAATGGTTCACTCATGTGTGGATGGATCCATTTTTGGACACATTTTGGTCCCCAGAGAGAAATCAACATACACAAATTAACCTTGGGACAATCTGTTCAATGGAAACTAGTAACAAATTATTATACTAGCAATTGCAATTCAATCCAAACTTCAGCATGGCCATGGTATATTGAAAGCAGATATGAAAATTAAACTTAAGTTATTTTTAAACTTCTGAATTGCATATACCTTCCCAAGTATTGATAACTAGGCTCCAAATTGCAATTGAAGTGACTTTAAAAAAATAAAATGTAATTACAATTTGGTCATGAAAGGACATATTCAATAGTTGTTGCAATTCAATTCAATTACACATCCAAATGCACCCTTGGTGATTTTAATCACCTCATTCATGAAAATATAACCATAGTTAGAGGCCATGAGCCGATAGTCATGTGCCAATGCCAAAATGCAGCCTGTGCCAACTGCATGTCCTCTGTTTGGACAGTCACCTTGTATTAGAAACTAATTCCAAGATTATGAAATAAATGCAATCACTTGAACTTGGAAACATGTTAGAATTGGAGTTAGCTAGAGATAACAATTGTAATTTATCTCCAATGTAGAAATTCACCGAATTACTGCAATGGTTGGGACACATAAAGTCAAGATCTTGCTTACAAGCCTCTGAATTATTAGCAAGTATTCCTGCCCAATGAAAAACAGAATCAATGTCCATAACCAACTATTTAGGGGTTCCTGAACATCATTCATTGGTTTCATGGCTTAAACCATTCAACCAAGACAGATCATCATCCATTGCTTTTTCCGCATTTCAAGAAGTTAGAGAGAGAGTAGAACCAAACTAAAAGCATACCATTCTCCACAAAATCACATTTCTTTGAGGTCTTAACAAACAACTCCTATGCATTTTTTTCCAATACTAAGAGAGAGTTAAGACAACAACAACAAACAAAAAATAAAATAAAAATGAAAACATAATAAAAAGGCTAGCAAATGAATAAAGAGTGTCAATCTTGATATGAAGGCTCCCATTTTACCAATTTATAATCTATTCCTTGTATATATGTCATAGAAAACAACACAAACAACAGAAGCTCTCTTTGTCATGAAACATTTTCAAAGAAATGTGCTGATTTAGGAAATCTACACCATTGTGAATGGATTTTGACAGAGTAGGCTGAGGAAAAGAGAATCAGTGAAGGGCGAAAAGTCCAGCTCGAGCACAAAGTTATTATTAGAGTTGTGCATAATAGAAAGCAACTTTATGAGAAAACCAAAAAAATGCCTACGAAAATCAAGAAAGAAAGAAAATATAGAAATAATAG
Organism: Magnolia sinica; assembly: GCF_029962835.1. Taxonomy (NCBI): domain Eukaryota; kingdom Viridiplantae; phylum Streptophyta; class Magnoliopsida; order Magnoliales; family Magnoliaceae; genus Magnolia; species Magnolia sinica. Next base: position 48,081,000 of record NC_080580.1, read on the forward strand.
AAACAAGAGCAATGAGAATTCAAACCATGTCCTGATGCCACTGCATTTTGTCTACCTTGAGAACCCAAAGACACCCTGAGATGTTCATTTAACTAGTTAATAAAAGGTACAACACATACCGTTGGGCCTGTGAGTAAGGAAGTTCCAGAATCAGCATGGCAGCACAACCATCAGCACAAAAACCTGAAAGAAACATGACAATGTCTTAAAATTCCACCACGTGGTGAATGCGATGGAATATAGAAAACAAACATAGATTTAAGAGATGTTTCCTCACCTGTTGAATAGTTCCCAACAAGAAAGTCTCCCATGAAAACCATTATCTGACAGCATCATGAAATTAAAATAAAAAGGAGCGGATTTACATGATAATGCCACGATTTTTATGCCGACCAATAAACAATTCATGAGTTTCAAAAAATTAAAAATAAAAAATCAATAAACAGGGAAGATTATAAAAGAATGGGAGACATGATCTTAGGTACAACGCCACTTCTATTCGGTGGGCCATATTTTTTTAAACCAAACGGACTATCATTAGTCAAGACTTTTAAGGGGAAAAAAATCACATATATCTTTCACCAGTGAAAACATGCCAACTTGGAAAAAAACAAATTTATTTCTTCTGGAGATATGACTCCCAGAATATTCTATCAGACTTGAAACAAGGCACCTATTATGAGATTTACATGTTCTTTTAGCAGTCTTTTAGCAGCCTGTGGCCATGACAGGAGACAGGATGCAAAATGTTTCAGACTAAGAAAATGACTCACTTTCTTGTTACTTGCTGCATCTTCTGCTTGTTTAACTAGGGTGGTTCCTTCAGCAGTAACATGCTGCATCACAAAGCACTCAGTAACCTATGACAGAGCGGGTTCTGAGGAATTACAAGTTGGGCCTCTAGGAAAGCATATAAATGAAGTGACAAAAATGTTTTCTGTTTTAGCAGTCAGTTTAAGTTTAGATAAACATTAGCAGTCTCTTTGTGTTTGCTGTTTAGAGGGTCTTGACATTTTTATTTTTATTTTTTTTAAATTCTGTTTTAGCCTCTGTTCATGCAGATTTCTGATGTGGGTCTTTTTAGATTTACTGTTTAGCCTCTTTTCATGCAGATTTCTGATGTGAGTCTTTTTGGATTTGCTGTTTTTTGCTATTACACGTTGTGTTCTTGGGGGTTGTATGAAAGTCAGGCATAAACTAACTAAAATTAGACCGACTAGACTGTGGAATCCACTGTCGCTAAATCATAATCTGAAAATCAGGCTGTTTGAACAATCCTAACCTCTGATTTGTAGAGACTCATTCGTTGAAATAGGACTGTTGGATATTTTTCATTTTAACGAGCTAATAACAACAACAAAAAAAAAAAAAATAAATAACAGTTGCTCATAGTAACATATAAAACAACACAATACCGAAAGGTAACCACCATGCGTGCAAGGCTACATCCATGCAATGCAAATTGAAATTTCAGCAGCTAGACTCAAGCATATTATGTTCATTGCCATTTACCAAGCCATGTTTGGGAAGGCATCATGTTCGTCATGTCAATGGATCAGCATTTAGCACATCCAAGAGGAACCATTGAAACATGTGCTTTGGAACCTACTCTCCTTGCAATTCTATGGCCAGCTTGGAAAGAAAGAAATAACAGGACTTCTAATTGGTGATAGTGGACCTAATTACTTCCTGGGCCAGGTCCTTATAGGAGATCTCTAGGCATAGTAGGGATGACTTTTTAAAAATTGAGCAGGTGTTCTAATGTGATGGGGGTGTAAGGGTCTATGGTTTCCATTGTGGGCTGTAGTTTCTCTGCCATTCTAGGCCTTTCTTGTGTTCTAATGAACTATCAATTTCAATAAAGAGAATGGAAAACCATTCAAATATGACTACTTTTCACTCAGTGTACATTTTTTAAAGTAGTCACTGTCACTCGGTGTAATTTATTTTTCATCCACAATTCAAAATACTCTTCTGCAGATGTCAATTTCCTTCTCAGAGCCCACTTTCTTTTATTAGACACAACCATCATCAACTAGAAAGATGCTCATGACATGTGTACCTTCATGAGGCAGTTCTTTGTTTCTTAAGAGTCTTATCAATGATTCAATATAGAGCAAGTTCATGGCTATATGCAACAGCTGCTGGATGACAGAGTTCCAGTTTTCCACATCATTCATCAAATGACTGCATAGATGTTATTTCAAATGTTTGGACAACATCTAATTCCTTTAATGCCTATTGAACATCCACACTCAGAAGCTAATGGCACTTGTCACATCATATAAGTGATTTAAAAGCATGCGAAATGCATAATGTGTATATGATGTTCAGTGGCACACCCATGAATAATTTGACTGCACCACAAGTGCTTCAAATTTAACACTGTTGAGGGCATGACTGTAGATCGTATGATGTTAGGTTGGTTATTTATAACATGGCATGGTTGACCAAGACAGCATGATCTAGCATAAGAGAACATGATATAGATATATAAATCTATCTTATAAATACGGTTCTTTCATGAAACAAAATTAAACCCTAACAGAAGATTGGTGATCTTTATCATATATATCAACAGATGTACTTTTTAAATGCTAATGAACAGATGTCTGAACTACCTTAATATAGACCGTCTAGTTCAACCTGTCATTTGCCACCTTTCACTCTCATCAGTTCAATCTGCAGTTCAGTTTCACCATAGGTGAAGGAGAGGCTTCACCAAATGAGCAGATCATTGAAGCAGACCAGTTTCGGCCAGCAAGATCCCTATCGGTTCGAAGTTCCATTAGCTTTTGTCATTGTGTCTTGGTTGTACTGAACATTCGCCATTCAATTCAAGTGTGCATCCAAACAAGGTTATTTGCAATTTTGTAACAATCATAAGCTTACTTGATGAATGGAAGCCAAACAAGATTCAATTATATCAGCATAAGAATGTTACTATCCACCGACCTGCCATACACATTCAGGTAAGAAAACCATACAAATCTCTTTAAGAAAGTTGAAATGGGAAGTGGACACTGAGATTTAGCAAATAGATCATTTAACCCCATCTTCAATGAATGGATCACATAGGAGCGAATTTCAGTGCTAAAATCTTTTCCTCAGGAAACAAGAAACCCAGATCAATTGCACGATTACAGCAGAGTTCTTGACAATACAGCAAGTTTGAGTCGTTTGGCATTTAATCGAGCATGTAAGGTGCCAAAGCATAACATAACCAAAATTTTTATAAAAAAAAAGATTGATGAAAACTTCACAGATTCAATCATTTGCATCTCATTTTATAACCTACAGTCATAGACAAAATCTAGAAAAAAAAAATTGATCTAACAGATGGATGACAGATATATATAGAGAGATGACCTGTAGATCTTCGGGGAGATATTCGTGCTTTATGGGGAGATCCATTGAATGCTTGAGATGCAAGTGGCTAAGGCTTCCTTGATGTCCATATCATACATCGGATTGCAGAGATCCTCGTATCTCATCCTTAGACATGTTAAAAGAGAGATAGAGATTAAAAACCCCTGAGAGAGAGAGAGAGAAACCCTAGAGGAGTAGAAGTGGATTGAGAAAGGGGAAACGAAGAGAGATGGTCGATTGAGATAGGGAAAAGGGGAAATAGAGAGAGAGGGTCGATTGAGAAAGGTATAGTAGAGGTGGAGATGGCGATGGCTGTCGTTGCATCTAAAGGGAGAGAGAGAGAGCGTCGGGAGGGGAGAAAAAAGGATTAGGTTTTTGGTACGTACAGTATTTATACCCGATCACGGACCGACGCCTAATTTTAATTAGCGCCGGTAAACCAGTGACGCACATCGTCGGCCAAGCAGAGTTTTGTTGTAGTGACATCCTTCTCGGATCTGCTCAGCTCCACCCAGACGTCCATCTTAGGGCGAGCATCAACCCTATCTGATGGGTTGAAAAGATCCCGTGAGAAACTCCTTTCAGCATGAGAATTTGTTGCGGCCGAGAAAACTGAGAACCGTCATTGGTATGGGAAATATGGCAACAAAAGGTGGGACCCACAACGGTCAATAGACTCATCCAGTCTGTTCAAAAGCACCAGATCAAAGGATAAGGCCGTAAATGAAGAATCACCATGTGTTGCCACCTCCTCTTCTCCGTCTGAGCAAAAAGCCCATCATCTGATGATGGGGTCCATTCACTAATCCAAAACATTCATCTGGTGGCCCATGTTGCCAGGAGACCACCTACGGAGTTGGATTGAGGCAATGCTAACAAAATCCAAGTTTAACAACTAAAACTCCTTAGTTAAAAAAACCAACCCGTAACTAATCACCCGATTAGTTATGCCCAAACTTTCCAGAATAGGATTAGGGTTAAGCTATTAAAGGCATCCTTTTAGGGCAGCCATTCCAAAAGAAAAGAAAGAAATCAGAAAAGAGAGAAAAAGATACGCCACCTTGCCACATCACTGAGTGACTCGAACCGAATCTCACGCCGAGTCGAGTGCTGCTCGAGCTGTTCCAAGACCTTTGCACTCCAAAGAGAGCATGAAGAGTAGTAGGAGGAAGGCGGAGGGTTGTAAGAGGGGAGATTATCTCGAATCCAAGCCATGGTTTGCTCCAATGGGTCAAGCTACTGGCGAGTTGCAATTCACTCTTTGTAGACTTGACTCAGTCCGAGTTAGGTAGGTGCGAAACCAGCTCTGCCCAACGGAGGAGGAAGAAAAGAAGAAAAAAAAGGAGAAAAAAAGAAGACGGAAGAAAAGAAATAGAGAATGAAGGAAAAAGTTAAGGCTGAGTACAAGGCGTTGTACTGAGTTAACTCAGTCTAGTCGCTGAGTCTATCAACGAGTCTACCGAAGTTGACTTGGGCCAAGATCTCACTGGTCATGCCCTGTGCAGAAGAGAGAAAGCTGAATGATGAAAAGAGAGGAAGGATAGGAAGATAAGAAAGAAGAAGAAAGTTCAAGAGGTGGTCAGGTTCGGCTAAGTCTCGACTCGCTGACTTGTTAAACTGAGTTGAGTTGAGTGGTTCTTGACCTTGTTATTAGAGAGAGAAGGATAGTAGAAGGAAAGGAAGAGAAATGAAGGTACAAGAGAGAGGGAGAGAAGAAGAAAGGAAAAGGAGAAAAAGGAAAGGAGATAGAGAGGGAGAGAGAGAGTCAAGATGAGTTGACTCAGTGAGTCGATCCACTAGTTCAACGACGAGTCAGACCTTGTCGAATCGAGTTTCACATTAAGGGTTTGTACAACTAACTCTAGCACCATCGAGAGACGTACCAACTCTTGAAAGGTGAGGATCACCCTTCAAGCTTTTCTACATCTTAATAATTAGCATTACTCACTTCTCTCTGTTCATTTACTTTATTAATTGCTTAATGTGGTTCATCACTCTTATTGATTTTGATTCCTTATGATGATTGATAATTAGATTTAAATTTAATATTCGAATATGCTATAAAATCTAATTACCTCTATTTTGATTTGAAATGAATGCCTTAGATATGCATGTGCTGTATCGATATTATACATGATTTGTCATTCATGATCACTTGATGGAATGATTGGAGGTCATAAAACTAGTGGCCACTTTGTCTAGTAAATTAAATGGAACATTTGATGTGGACTCATCATTTATAGAACATTGGTTGTGTAAGTGACTTTTACGATAATCCATGTTCATTACATCATTGGGATGGGTTGTTTGCCCTATGCGGCTTGATTTAGTATTTACCCTATGTGGTGTTAAGGAACCATCTTCATATAACCTTGTGATGATAAGTTCCACTTGTAGGACTATAATTGGCCACTAGCTGAGTAGGTTACCTTTAAACATCCTATTTATTAGCCTCATGAGCCAGGGACGGTGGAATGGGACATTGTGCCTGAGCTGTCAGCCTACGCTGGGTGACCAACCCCCCTTAGTGACCTTTGAGCTTTTCTAAATTGATTATTTGAAATTGGAATAATAATGGTTGGACTAATCATGTATTTTCATGGCATGCGGTCTTTTCTGGGTGACTAGTTCTCCTTGGGCGTACCTTAAGTACTTTTTCATGTGGCTAGATATCCTTGGGTGATATACATATTTTTATGGTCTTTTTCGAGTGAGTAGTTCTCCTTAGACGAACCTTGGGTACTTTTCTAGGTGGCTAGATTTCCTTGGGTGATCTTTATTATTATGGTCTTTTCTGAGTGGTTAATTCTCCTTAGGTGTACCTTTGTGTACTTTTCCAAGTGGCTAGTCCTCCTTGGGCGATCTATATATCATAGTCTTTTTCGGGTGGCTGGTTCTCCTTAGGCGTACCTTTGAGTGCTTTTCTAGGTGACTAGTTCTCCTTGGATGACTTTTTACTAGCTGGATGTGCATCCCCAGGTCTGTGAGCATGTGCATGCATCCATGCATTTAAACAAGATTATCTTGTGTGATTTATTTAATGAATGCGTATCTGATGAACCTTATCTGATTCCCCTGACAATCATTATGTAATACTTGTTATATACTGTCTCTGATAATTATGTTTAATTATCTTGATGCTCCGATAAATCTTGGGGGTTATACCTCATTGGATAGCCATTAACGCTATCAAACCGTACTCAGTGTGCAGGAGATGCAGATGACATGCATGCTGGCGTCCATATGGAATGGGAGGAGCCAGATGATCTTACAACTCCTTATTCTTAATTTCATTTATATTTATTTTGTATTGTCATGTTTGTAAAAGTTAAAACATTGATTTGTATAAGTTTTTGGGTAACAACTTGAAACATTGGTTATGTATATTTATACTGCCACTTATACTTGGATTGTTTTTATTATGCTTAAATGGTTAACTCTGATGAAGGAAAAAAATGTATGTGAAATTTGGGATATTTTAAAGGTTAACACTCGGGTTCCAGGAACCGGGGTGTTACAAGATGGTATTAGAGAGAGTCTAGATAAACCTTGCCTTTGGGAAACAAACTTATACAAACCTCAAATGTCTCCAGTTAAAATGTTGGAGATTAGAGACTTGAACTTAGACAAATCTTACATAGACTAGAAATTTTTTTGAAAACATAGAGACCTAAACTTAAGTCTCATTTGAAATTATTTAGCCATTGAATGTATTTCGAATTCCCTCTAGACTCAGAGAAAGTTTAAGAACATAGAAATCTAAACTTAAGTTCCCTTGAGAATTATTAGGATAACCATTCGAACTTATGTGAAGTTCCCTTAAATTAAGGAAATTGAGAATGTAGAGATTCAAGATTTTAGGTTCCCTAGAAAGTCATCTAGATAACCGTAGAACTTAAAAATGAAGCTTTTATTCCATTGTAAACTTCCATAATAATAGCTTGAATGTAGAAAGTAAACTTAGCTACCATGGGAAAATAGGTTGCCCACTATGATGAGATTTAGATTTGACATGAACATTACTTGAAACTGAACTTCAAAGAAATTTGTTAGAAATTGAGATTAAAGTGCCATAAAACCTCCTTTCAGTTAGGAAATAATATCCTCACAATTTCCGATAGTTAGAAGTAACTATAAGCGAATTTATGAAATTTGGATAAGTTTTGAACCCTAAATTGAGCACAAATTTGAGAATATGTACGAAATTGGCAAATTTTCAAATTGAATTTTCATATAGAAAGAGAAAAACAGAAGACAGAAGAAAAGAAATAGAGAATGAAGAAAGAAGTCGAGTTGTTGAGTACAAGGCGTTGTACTGAGTTAACTCAGTCTAGTCACTGAGTCTATCAACGAGTCAACCGAAGTCGACTTGGGCCAGGATCTCACTAATCATGCCCTGCGTAGAAGAGAGAAAGCTGAATGATGAAAAGAGAGGAAGGATAGGAAGAAAAGAAAGAAGAAGAAAGTTCAAGAGGTGGTTGGGTTCAGCTGAGTCTCAACTTGCTAACTTGTTAAACCGAGTTGGGTCGAGTGGTTCTTAGCCTTATTATTAGAGAGAGAAGGACAGTAGAAGGAAAGGAAGAGAAATGAAGGTACGAGAGAGAGGGAGAGAAGAAGAAGAAAGGAAAAGGAGAAAAAGAAAAGGAGATAGAGAGGGAGAGGAGTCAAGATGAGTTGACTCAGTGAGTCGACCCACTAGTTCAATGACGAGTCAGACCTTGTCAGATCGAGTTTCACATCAAGGGTGTGTATAAATAACTCTAGCACTATCGAGAGACGAACCGACTCTTGAAAGGTGAGGATCACCCTTCAAGCTTTTCTACATCTTGATAATTAGCCTTGCTCACTTATCTTTGCTCATTTACTTTATTAATTGCTTAATGTGGTTCATCACTCTTATTGATTTTGATTCCTTATGATGATTGATAAATTAGATTTAAATTTAATATTCGAATATGCTGTAGGATCTAATTACATCTATTTTGATTTGAAATGAATGCCTTAGACATGCATGTGCTGTATCGATATTATACATGATTTGCCATTCATGATCACTTGATGGAATGATTGGAGGTCCTAAAACTAGTGGCCACTTTGTCTAGTAAATTAAATGGAACATTTGATGTGGACTCATCATTGAACGTCTGTTGTCTAAGTGACTTTTGAGATAATACATGTTCATTACATCCTTGGGATGGGTTGTTTGCCCTATGCGGCTTGATTTAATATTTGCCACATGTGGCTTTAAGGAACCATCTTCATATAACCTTGTGATGATAAATTCCACTTGTAGGACTATAATTGGCCACTAGTTGCCACCATCTAGATGGACAGATGAATAAAACACATACCTCATCTGGTGGGCCCCACCTCCACACGTTCAACACGTGTGGGGTGGGTTCCACACAGACTGAATGGATGGACGGTTGGCATAAAACACTTACATCATGGTGGCATCCCATCTGTCACCATCCATAAAGGGATGGTCTGATATAGAACACATACGTCTGGTGGGCCCCACCTCCACACGTGCAACACGTGTGGGGTGGGCCCCACAACGAACAGCTTGGATATAGAATACATGTAGCGAGCTAGGTCCCACCATCCAGCCAAACAGGGCCACGTCTAGGGATGGATGGCCTGGATGAAAGACATACATCAGGTGGGTCCACGCGTGTGGCCCACCACCTGATCGGACTGATATTTGTTTGTCCCTTCATCCAGACGGTCAGCGGTTAGGATTTGCTACTGCTATAGTGCAGACCACACATGCTAGATCTAGACCATAGAAGAGGGACAGTGTGGATCAAGGTGGGCTCTACATGACCTAGACGGTCTGGATTTCAGGTACGTCACATGAGGCCCCACGTGTAGGGTGGGTCCATGTGAGTAGGCCACCCTAATCAAAAGATCAAGCGGGTATTGAAACCCCTATCAAACAGGCCTACTGGAGGTTGTTTTCCTAGCCATTGGATCTGCTTAACAGGCAGCCCTACATGATCTGAAAATGGATGGTAGGGATATACTTCATATATCAAAGTGGGGTCCACGTGGGTGGGCCATCCCACTCCAAAGATCAAGCTGTTGTTTGTGATTTCCCTTCAACCGGGCCTGTCCTGCCATGGACAGCGATGTGAGCTCCACCAACTGGATTAGGTGGGCCACACACACACACATCAGGTGGGCCACACCTCGCTATCATTAACACCATAACAAAAGGTAAAGAGAGAGAGAGAGATCAAAATAGCGGAGGGACCTCGCCACTATGGGCCCCTCGATACAATGCATACATCAATGTGGGTCCCACCATAAGTGGGCCCTTAAATCACACAATCAAAACATAAAGTCACCCACCTTTGGATCTCCTCTTCCTTCTTCCACCATTGTATCCTAGAGTCTATAGAATGCATTTCAATAGTCGAGATGAAGCTTAGAGGGTGGGATTAGATGGTAGGAAGGTGGGCCACAGTAGCTCTCTCTCATGGAAATAGCTTGGACAGTTGCTCTCATGGAACTTGGGAGGAAATGAGAGAGAGATAAGAGAGAGATGTGATGTAAGGAGAGAGAGGGATGGTGAGTGATGGATGGGTGTACTTAACTAGGTATGGGTTGTAAGAGAGAGAGTTGACTTTGGGGTTTCCCTTGTACTTGACATGATGGGATGTGATGTGATATATGGGATATATTCTCTTACAATTTGCAACACGCGGCATTTTTCTCGAATTCAACACGGGCTCACATCTCTTGGCCCGGGAATCGCCTCAGTGCATAAGACGCGGCATCGGAACCGCGGCGATGATGCGGTCGCAAGGTTACAAGTCTCGAGTCGACCTGACTCTGGAATATAGGATATAACTTAGGGTAATACACAACTACTATCTACACATGGTGGGTCACCGAAATTTGACTGAGAGGACCACAGAAGCCTACGGAATGGTCGGTCTAGGATATAGGCCTAACAATTATTGTTAAACTATTATCCATATGGCGATATATCATTTATCGATTTATCAACTGTAGAAGTAGAATAAGCCTACAAGGCCAACCATACATGTCTTATAACAGCGATGGCGTATTATCATTCATGGCAACAGTAGAATAAGCCTAAAAGGCCAACCACGCATAAGACTTATTACATCTGGCAAGATATCTAAATATTATGCGGGCAGCAGTGAGAAGTTAGTCGCCCTAAAAAGCCCGTATAGGCCATCACATGCTTAAACCCATGTAGGCAGCGGGTGGAGCCAGTGAGTAAAAAGCCCTGAGCGGTCAAAGTCCATAACGGCCAATCATATGTGAGACCAATGTCGTTTGTATAGTTTCTGACAACCTCACAAGGGAAGGTGAGAGAAAATGCCCTCTTATAAATGGGTCTGACCTGACAAATGAAGAACAAGCAGGCTATAATGTGTGCTCTTTAGCTTGTCCATAGATAAGCCAACCATGGGTAAGAACCCCCAGATTCCTGGTTTGTTTCCAGTAGAAACTCATGAGGATGGGTCTTTAAAATAAATTGCCCTCTCATCGATGGATTGGAGGCCTTGAATTTGGTACCCTAAGGTAGTCTTGTGCACCCCGTGAACTCTAGAGAGTTACTGCGGCCAACCTTGTATGTAAAACCCACGGAGTTTACTACCCAGGTAGCTTCACTGGGCCCCTCTGATGGATCGTGGTTTGTGAACTCTCCAGCTATAATAAGTCCAGCAAACTCATAAGAGTTTCAAATACCATTCATGTAAGATCCTACTCCAACTACTTAAGAGTCTAAAAAACTGTGATTGTTCCACTACTCAAGATCTTAAACTGTGTGTGAAACTAACTAAAAACTGGAAATTAGCTCTGCCTATAAAATATATATATATATATATATATATATATACACACACACACCATATAGGGGACACTATACTAACAATTAAGGATAGATTATCATATGATAGGAATGGTATGTATTGTTAATACATGCTTGCAAAATTCATGAAGAAATGTTTGTCATAATATGAATCTCAAAAGCAAAAAATTGCATATTCATTCATAATATCCTAAATTTTACAAGTAAAAAAGACTACATATGACGACATGAATAAAACTTTACAGATCTTCTGGCATCCCTAATGCTGCCATATACCTTTGCAAATCTTCTTTCAATTGGGTTTGTGCTGCAACATTAGTTATTGCTGTTTCAAGAATAATTTGGGCATGGTTGGGAGCATTAGCCAACTCCTTTTCCAAAGAAGCAACTACTTCTTTATCCTTCAAAAGCTCAGCTCTTTCAAGATCAGCGATGCGAATATTAACTTCAATTTCTTCTTTAATCTTACTGTTATTTAATTTTTCCTCTTGTTCCTTAGCCTCGATTATGAAAATTTCATTCTTCAAAAAAGCAGTCTGGTTACTGATAACTATCATATTTTTATCAGAAGCCTTTAATCTATCCTGCAGGGATTGATGTTCAATATCATAACCATATACGACAACATCAGTCTGAGAGATTTTCTCCTTGTAGGATGCCAACTCTTTTTGACACTCCAAAATCTCTGGGGGAATACTATGCTTCAAGCTAATTCTAAGTTATTCACCAAATCATAAAACCATAACAAAGAATTATGCAGTGGAAGGACATTGATATGAGCCAGTCTTGTTGAATGATTTAGAACAGCCAGAGCACTTTTAGATAGGGCCATTGTGTGGGATTCTTAAAGGCATCGACAATAACAGAGATAGCATTCTTGAAAAAGTCGAGCATGATAGGCGATACTTTATCCAAGGAAATTCTATTAGATATCGTGGCCACTGAGTTAGAATCTGTCGATCCACTCGAAGAAGGAATAATTGCAACTGAAAGATAAAAGAAATAACATAAGTCAAGAAATAATAATATTAAAATATATAAAGAATAGAGAATAGAGAAAGAGTTATACCATCTCTAGGGGCAAGATGAGATATAGTTGGTACAGATGACGCTTCTATTCCTAAAGACACGGGAATATTCGTGGTGACAATTGCAACATTGAAAGAAAGTTCTTGAACTTCTGTGCTTGAATCTAAAGTGGTTGGAGTTGGTATATCAATTTGATCAAAAGGAAATTCTAGACTTTAAGCAACTGGTTGTATGGGAGAAGGACATGTAGAAATAGCCTTCTCAGTGTGAAGAGGAACATCAGTAATTAAATGGACAGCTGGTTGAACATGTGATGTGTCTTGAATCACTTCCACACTCTGAGGCAAAAATAACGCCTCTGGTTCTACTTGCATTTCTGGCAAAGAAATTTCAGCTTCCCTTAATGAAGACAATTCCGCAATAGCAGGAAGCACTGTAAGATTTTGTTCAGTACCATTGATAGTGTCTACAGGAGGAGGAGAGTAGAGAGCATCATAAGATATGAAAATATTTACGCCAGGAGAGCAACTAGAACCTCCATAATAAAGTTGTTCCTCTTCAAGAGAAATCACTTTAGGAGGAGAAGAAGTTCCTTGATTATCCCGTTGAACTTCAGTAATTGGGATGTTGCCTACGATTTCACCTTCCTCGTCGATATCAATTTCTGCATCTTCTTCTTGGAGGTTGTCCTATAAAACATTCCCTTCATCAGTTAAGCTCGTAGAAGAAGATGTTTCACTAATCGAAGTTTTCACGGAATAACCCAATGAACTCTCCTCTTCAGAAACTGTCTTTTTTTCCCCTTATAAACAGTCTTTACAGGAAAAAGAAAAACTCCCTGAGAAGGAGGGTTTTGTTGAACCAAAACTTTTGGAGATAAAGATTTAGCTCTTGAGCGGGTTGTTGGAGAATGATAAGTCAATCCTCTAACAAAAGAGACTGTAGTCACGGCTTGACCTTCGGCAAGAGGAGTCATAACTGTATTTAGGTCTTCAATAGGGGAGATAGCATATGTGGCTAGATTTTCTGATCTGTGAGTGGAAGAATATGAAGGAACAGCAGTAGCTTCAAGATCACTCGCAGGAGCAGATTATCTTTCTGATTGATTTATGAGATCCAGAGGAGATCCAAAAGCTATCCATTCTTCTAATGTATTAACCAGTTTTATCTCCTGTAATGGTTCTTCTATAGAAATTCTTCTGCAAAGTTGACCAGGAGTTGTTACATGATCTCTTTCAACAAAATATTCAATTCCTTGCTCTGGTCTGTAATTCCTCAGTCTGGGAGGAGGAATCCAGATGGAACGATCAACAAGAAAATAGTTGTGTACTAAATAATATTGATGCACCCACCAATGCATACAAGTATATGGATCATGTACTCGATGATTAAAGCCCGAAAGAATGAAACGGGAATTGAAGTTTCTCGCTAGGAGTTGCTTCCATATCAAGGCCCGAACCCACTCCATAACTCTGCACCACCCGAGTGACATCTTCTCCCACTTGTGGCATAGTTTGATCATAGCCAAATTGTCTCACAAACCTACTTGGATAGTAGGGTTCTCGTAAGAATTCGCTACCCTCTTGGAGGGAAAGACTGCAAGACGTTATGTAAATCAAGAAAGTTCTCTTGATCAGCTCCAAATCATTGTTATCTACAACCTCTCTGTCTTTGGCTTAATGTGATAGATAAAATGGAAGGAAATCAATAGATTCCATACTCTCAATTTTATCTGTAACCCATTCATAAGTTCTTTTCACCATTTCGCACCTCAAATAATAGTATAGAAGGGGGCGTTCGGGGTTGACATAAGCCTTCTCGGGGTCATCATATGTCCATGGGAAGTATACACCCAACCAACCAAAGAAATAATGTCAGGGGATGTATGAAGAAGAAGCCCCTATTACTGGGCTTGAGTAATGCGTCGCGACATTTCCAAATGCCCTATAAAGACAGCAAAGGACGGGAGGAGCTAAGGAATATTTTTTCCTTGTGACATGGCTCAAGTAGCAACAAATAGAGTAGGACGAATAACATTTGCCCATTTTAAACTGGGCAACACTACTAAGCTCAACTAGTAAGCGAGAAATGCGAAAAGTTCAGTTTCGGACTAAAACCAGCTGACCCTCATATCTTCTGACGAGCAAACTCCAAATCTAGGAAACGACTGCCAGAGAACCTAAGGAAAATAGAGAGAAGAGAAAAAGATGAGTGATTGATATATGAATGAAGGGGAAAGATAAACTAAAAGAAAGTTGGAGAAGAATACCGTAGGTATCTTATAAAATGTGCAAGCCATTGAAATGGAGAAACTTTATGAATATTAGGAAATCTAGACATTTCCCAAAAAAGTTCAATGATAGGAACAGAAATGGAAGGATCTCTTCTAGGATAGAAGTAAGCGAACTCTGCATTTGTAGGAATAAATTCATCGAGAAAAGATCTTGTGATGGGAAGACCTGCCATATGATGGAGATCCCATAAAGTGATGCTCACTTCACTGACTGGCAGATGGAAGGAGTTTGTTACAAAAGACCAGTGTTTCAAGAAACCTTTGTAAAGCATGGTATCTTTTTAAAAGAAGTCCGAAGTGGCTTCTATGGCAACATAGAGATTGATCTCACCAAGAATTCTTTTATACTTCTTAAGGATCACCCTGGCCCATGAGCCATAGTATTGATAAGAAGAAAGAAGACCGCGTGTTCTGAATTCATCATTACCCCGTAAAGAATCTCTATTGCAAAAACACTGCTGGACAATTTCAAAATAGTGAGTGGGATACAAGGTGTGAGGATTGTGGCAGGGGATGAGGAATCGCATATATGATATTTGTCCTATCTTCTGCTCGAGACATTTCTCCGTAATATATCCCTCAAGAATCCTTTGTTCTTTTATAACCCAATTCGCAACATAGAGCAGTCAATTTTGTGTCATATGATCAGAAGGTTCACTTTGGATCATAGAGAGGTGACGATGGAGACTCATCGAGATAATGACAGTTTCATCCTTATAGGGATTCTTAAACTTTATCACGTCTTCTTGGAACCTAACCATATCCCAAACATTTTGAAAATGTTTCTTGTTGTGATATTTTATCTTCTCCTATAGAATTTCATTTTTGCTCTTCTGTTTCTTATTTTTTGAAAAAGATGGAGGGGAAGATTAGGCGAGCACAGGGTAAGAACTGTCAGTATGGAAATTGGCAGTGGATTTCAACCAATTTTCCCAATCAGACTCATGGGCCTCTGTTGGTGGTCTCTCAAGTTCTCCCATCATTACAGCAGTGTGGATAGGGTTAGCAAGAAGTAAGATACAGTCAACAAAATTAATAATTGGAGGGTCGAGTATTTTGAAAAGAGAAGAATGCTCTCCAACTGATCAGGTTCTCTTTAGAGGATGATCTTCAGGAGATAATGATGGATTGGAAGATTCAGCGATGTGTTCGCTATGGGAAGAACGCGGTCTCTTGGATCGAGTCATGAAGAGAAGACAGGAAAATTCAACAGAGTTTCGGCACTTGGAAAATTTTGAAGTAAAATAAGTCCCGTTGAGTGCAAGGTCTCATGACGCATAGGGTCTAGTTGCGCGCAGGGTTTGGTTACACGTTGGATTTTGTTGCGCGATAATTCTTATTGTGCGAAAGAAATTTTTGGCCAAAGAGGAAAGGAATGGCTCTGGAAGGAAGGATGAGCAAAATGAAGACAAGTCCCACTTATATAGTGCAGACTTGGGTCTATTGCATGACGATCAATGGATATTGGTTACGCAGAAAAAAGAGAATGGGATGAAAATTTTACGAATTGATCCTCCATTTCATTTTAAAGAAAGAAAAATAGAACTGAAGGATTAAGGGGGTATTTGTTGAGGCATAGAAAATTGATTGAAAGAAAGAAGAGAAAATAAGTTTATTAGGTCTTTGGATTGTGCAGCACACAACAGAAGTGTTGACAAATATGTTACGTGGCGTGCAATAGGAGTTAGCGCGCGAAGTGTTTATTATGGATATTCTTGGTGCGAATGGGGGTTTCACACGTGTGAGAGGCTATAAATACACCACCATCTTCATTGAGGGAGATTAGAAAATTTCAGGAGCAGAAGAGAGTCCAGACTTGAAGAAATTTTAGGTACTCTAAGAAATGGATTGCGTGCACACAATGAGAGACCCACGGAAAAGGTGATCCACGCCATGGAACCACACTCACAATGAGCATAGGAGGAAAGACATTTCCGCACAATGAGTTCATTATGTGGACAGGATGTTTTCCTTTGAAAAATATCTTTTGAAGATATCAGACGATGATGAATTCTTGCTTGGTCAAGACACATGTCAATTTTAGATGATGGATTCCCCGATCTGAAGATTATACTATGTAACACCCCGAATTTTTTCCAACCTAGAGTTAGACGTCCTTAGGTAATGGGTCAACCATAACACTCTCAAAACTCAATCCCAAAGCGTAAAGTTCCTTTTTAACCTTTTTCCTTCGAGATCTCATCTTTCACCATCCTATCCTTTAAAGCACATTCATAATACACACCAATCCTAGGGTATAAATGATGAAGAACAATACCGAAACTATAACTTACCATAAATAGTAACTAAATGGATAAAATGTGGTTTTAACCCTTAAAATTTTGGAATATAACAAAATAGATAGGTTAATTGGATAGATTAGCTTCTCCTACCCCAAAATCATATATTGTACATCGCGTAACTCATTCTGGTTTGTAAATGAGACCCGATAATGCCTCGACGGACTCGTGGGCCCAAATGACTCAATTCGGGGGGACCCGGGGTGGGTCCCACATATTTCTGGCAGCCCCGGG
This sequence comes from Magnolia sinica, assembly GCF_029962835.1. Classification (NCBI taxonomy): domain Eukaryota; kingdom Viridiplantae; phylum Streptophyta; class Magnoliopsida; order Magnoliales; family Magnoliaceae; genus Magnolia; species Magnolia sinica. Next base: position 48,098,077 of record NC_080580.1, read on the forward strand.
TGAGGAGGACATCACCCTTGGAGCGAGCCCTCACCCATATGTCCAGTGACTGGCGAGGGGCTCGCCGGTTTGGCGATGCCTCGTCCGTACAGCGGATTGGGCAGCCCGTTTTCTGCAATTTTTCTACGCATTTTGTCCAACTTTGAAAAATTGTATCTCTCTGTTATAACACTGATTTAGGTGATTCAAAAACCATATTGAATATAAATGAGTCTAGTTTTATATAAAAATATGTAAAAAATATAATAAAATACTTAATATAGTTAAAGTAGGTTGTTGTGACAACTATCCAAAAATCACTTGTTGGACAGCTGCTGCTTCTGGAATATTTAGAATTTTTCTACAACATGAAATCTCATGAAATTTGGTGGAGACGGGGTAAACTTGATGATGAAATACTAAAAAAATAATTAAAATAATATAATAACTAGAAGCACCAAAAACGGGGCATAGAATGGCCCAAGGACCGTATTCTGCCATAATTAGGGTAGAATTTGGTTAAATACTAAAATGAATACTCGGTAGAATTAGCTTAAACCACTTTAAATATGAACTACAAGACCCAAAATGAGTAGCACCGTTAATTCTACGTTACTTAGAAATCTAGGATTCAACTCTAAACCCAATTGCTCTCGAGAGTACTTTGAAATTCATATTGGACCTGGACCGCACGTCGAAAGTCCGATAGTGATGAACTTAGACAATTATGACCACCTAGTTGGACTTGACAATCACCTCAAAAATTAAGTCCAGATGATGTCCTAAGACCATTTGCTTGAGTCTGGAGTAAAGAGTGTGAGAAAGGTGAATTTATTTAGAAAATAAATATGAATTTAAGTAATCTGAGTCGTGTCGCTTGTGCGCTATTTATAAGCATTCTGACCATTGGATTCTAACCCAAATTCACCCTCGGATTAGGGAAGATGGCCCATACGTGTCAAAGTGCTTGTGGCCTTGATCGAGTTTCGGTGACCGTTGAACTGAAATTGGTCCGCCATGGATGATCTGGAAACCCGATCGGACTGAAAACTTAACTTGCTTAAGATCCATTATTAGTGAGCTTAAATCCGACCGCATTCAGTAAAAGGACCTCTAGAAATGCTCCATCGGATCGAAATAGACCCGATTTGGTTATAACCTAAGTATACCTTGGCCCTTGGGCTAATTCCATCAATTTTAGGCCTATATAAAGACCTTAAACCCTCACTCTCTAATTCCATACGAATTTTCCAAACCCTAGCTAAGAGAGAGAGAGGGGAAAAGAGAGAGGAAGAGAGAGAGAGAAGTTGGTGAATCATCTTGAAATTCCTTCCAGTTACTCTGCGTACCTAACCCGTCGCTTTTGAATTGTTATCTCGGCGATTCTAATATCATTTTTGGGTAAGTCAATTAAACCCTAACCTGTTTTGGAGCTTAGTATAGTCTAAGTGTTGATGTAGCTAATTTAATTCATGCCTTAGGTTATCTAGTCATCGTTGACAAAGACTTATCGTCCAAATCAGATCCGTTGCGCACTTTCTAGTTTAAGGTGCGGACTATATTCGTATAGGTTATGGTTTTCAAAGCTTTCAATGTCAGTTAATGATTTATTACTGACGTGGGTGCCATTTCACATGCCAAATGCGATATCTATTTCATTTTACGTATATCGATAGTCTATGTTGTAAGTAGTGTGATTCATGTGTTTGTTGAAATGTTTGTATGCATTTGGAATTTGGCGTTGTGCTTGCCATGATTAATTGTCATAGGAATATGATTGTTATTTATGCGACAACTCCTTGTCAAAAGGATTTGCCCTAATATGTACTATGGCCGACATATGTGATGTATGTTGTCGAGTGTAGTCTAAGTGTTTGTGAAAATGTCTGAATGAGTTCGTATTTAGTAAGGTGTGAACCATGAGGCAGTTGAGATATGAAATCCCAATTACCTTACTTACGTATACTTTTTCCTCCATGAATTGCTTAGTCTAATTATCCATGTTAACTAAGTGTATGATTTCCTCCATGCAAGTTGTTACTTTTACCGCTTTACTTATGAAATGCATGTGTATGGATTCTTGTTATCCTGTATCTTATAATATGTTTGCTATTATGGTTGAATGTGTATGGGGCGACGTTATGGTCCAAGCAATCGGTAACAGCTTTGAAATCATGGCTGAGATTCATTCGCCACGTAGGACGTGTTTGACGAACCCAAGTCGTATTAGGGTTGTCGGCAGTGGTTTGGCCACACAGAGTGTTTGCGCACTTCATGTCATTTAACTCAACGTGCGCTCGTGCTAGTCGAGATCTTCAAGTAACCCGATTGGCCCGATGTATGTTCACCATGTATGGACGCTACTGTTTGAACCTAGGGTACCAAACTTACCAGTATAAATCCCGTTAACCATGGTACCTCGATCCGCTAAGACTCATGAACCAAGCATAGTGGTATGGGACACCGTGGTCGAGCTATCAGCCTACGCTGGAGTGACAAGCTTCCCTATAGTGACCAGTGAGCAAACCAGACTCGTGAGCTGATTATGGTGGTATGGGACACTATATTCGTGCTGTCGGCCTACATTGATTGGTGACGAGCCCTTTGTAGTGACCTCGAGCATACCTTGATACTGCATTGAGGTGACGAGCCTTAGTGTAGCAACTAAGGTATGATTAGGCATGCATTGATTGGTGACGAGCCCTTTGCAGCGACCTAGAACCATATGATCGCATGAGATTGTCTAGGACTGACGACCCTAGAATGAATCACTGTTTGGGAATCGATATAAGGAAGGTACCTTAGCTTCCCAAATCCTACTGTATGAAAAGGACTAATAACAACTTGGTAGTCATGTTCATGCACCGCATTGCATGTGCCTTGGTGTTGTTGAGCACTGCAGGAGGTTGTCATGCGTACCGTAAGATGAAGACACTGAGGGAGTGCAGGCGAGGGCATGCATCACTTCTACATACATCCTTGCATTAACAAGAGTAATTAGGACATGTTTGATTATACTGCTTTATCATTACTACTTGATCGAATTGATAACATGTTAACTTTTACTGTATAGTTTCACTGAGTTGATCACTCACTCCCACGTTCTGGGACGGTGTTTAAACACCAACCAGACTCTGTCTTAGATGCAGATGATGATGCAACCCACGAGGTAAAGTAGGAGTTTGAGGATGATGAGGAGGCGTTCTCCTTTATACAGTTCTCAGGCGAGTTCATGTGGGCCATGTCCTGAGCTACGGGGATTCAAGGCTTATTTTAAAATGGTTTATTTCATTTTGATACTTATATTTTGAAACAAACACTTGTAATTATGACCTAGAAGAGCATACATATCTCAGGGACTTATATTGATATATATATATATATATTCCTTTAGTCTTCCGCTTGCATATTTTACCGATCCCTGGATTATGTTTGCAGTTTTGGCTTAATCTACTTCATGTTTTGTGCACTAATACAGACAACATACATTCATCATTACATATGTTGCATAAGTGATGTTTTGGAACTCGGGAGCTGAGATATGCTCGACCACCAATTTTCAGGGCGTTACAAGATGGTATCAGAGCATGATTTGGATTAAACTAGACCTGAGTTATGGTAACATGACGCACTCTGATTTAGGAAGGGGGCGATGGAATTTAGAGACAACCTTAGAATCCTAAATTTCGCCGGTGGGCGAGATTAACTACGATAGTATAGTCCATACGTAACCGAGACCATGTAAAAATGATCTCACATCCCCACTTCTATTCACCCAAGCTTCCGTCTTCTTCTACATCTTACACCCATCCACCACCATTATCCAAAAAAAAAAAAAAAACCCTACTACTCTTTACAACTCTTCACCTTCCTTATATCCTCCTCATTTGAGCACAAAACCCACATTTTTGTGTCCCATAACCTTCACAACCTTCAAATGTTGGTACATTTAGGGCCCGTTCGACCAACTGCATTAGGTGAGATTGGGGTGGATGGAATTGTAAAAGTAATAATAAATGCATGTGTAAGGTATTGTCCCTAGATTGGGTGTATCTCATGGTTTCCAATGCCATGGTTAGAATGTATGCAATTAACAGTAAATCCCGGGATTTCCTTTCAAATTATACTTAGAATTTCATCATCATGGGATTTGGAAATCCCATCTCACACTTTCCAACACAAGGCTCATTTTCCAAAGCCTATAAAATTAAATTTTAATCCCATCCCACCCTCCTTCCAAACATGTCATTCCCAAATCCCGAGGTGGGATTAGCAATGCAATTAGCAAGTATAGTCCTATGTGTAGTGCTCGAGCGCAATCACATTTAAGTCCGGGCAACTATAAAAAAAATAAAAAAATAAAAAAAATCTAGCATATAAACATAGACTTTAGAATACAACTAGTGGATTACCGCTACTCATAAGTTAAGACTAGGCTACTAGTTATACTAAGGAATGTAAAAGACTAATTATGCTAAGATAATTGAATGATAGACTTAGTTAGTCGGCTCGATTAGCTTGGAGTGGGGCCTCATTCTTTCGATGAATTCCCTTAATACTTAGGGAAGCTGTTTTGATTTAGAAACTATTCATGCATAGAGAAACTTATATATCCCTCAGATTGAACGTTAGGTCAAATCAACAAACCCCTTAGACTTATCTTCTTAAGGATTTGTTACAATCGGGAATACGAAATAGAGAAGCTATATATAAGCAATGTATTCGCGGTTTGAATCGCATTCTCAATCCTTGTAGATTACCAATGAACTCAATGCTCTGATTAAGTAGAAGATTGGGATCAACTAGGATTAAGAAATGATATGACAAATTTTCTGTCCTAGCTAGGCAGAAGATCTATGTATCCGTCTCAGACCCACTACACAACTTTCCTTTCATGTTGGCCCGACCACTTACAACTAAAAGTTTATTACTTCATCTTTGAGAAGTGTTAAGAACCTATAGCCAATGGAGATTTTTCTTTTAGGGCCCAAGAAATGTCTCCAATGGGCAATAAACAGTTAGGAATTAAGTCCCGAATCACAGACTATTCTGGCATACATATTGTGCATATGAACTTAGAGAGATAGTACTAATAATGTATAGATTATATTATGGTATTAAACTGGACATGATTAAAGAGGGTAAGTCAGGACCGTAGTAAGAGTCCTTCTTTGGTAGAATTAGGCATCTTGCCACCAACTCACACCCGTCCTTAGAATCAACCATAATAGAGATTAGGCTCATTTCTATAACCATAGGTATCAATGCCATAGTACACATCATCAATGAAAGGAAGACCAATGTATTAGGAGATCGTATCCCATTTCATGTAAAGGATAGGTTCCAAATTACACCTTGTCCCGACAGACGAATTAGGACAGAGATTCTTGAGCCTTAAGAGTAGAAATAATTTTTAAGGGGGGTAGAACACTATGAGCCCGATCTAGTTAGGTCGGCTAATGCTTCCATTTAAATCAAAGTGGTGTAGCGTAAGCATGGTGGACCCTACCCCACTGGTCCAGGATCGAAGGAAATTGATCTATCATACACATAAGGTTAGGTCACTAAATCGGATCTGAATCTTCCTTAGAATGTCAATAGTGAAGTCATTAAAGGAAAGCAATTAGGGTTCAAGTATTAAACCAATTCATGTTAAGGAATAGGCCTAAAATAGGTACGAGCTAAATTATAATAGCCAAGGTCAATGCATCCACTAATGTACTCATTGAATATGGACCCCATAGGAGCCATTTCAGGGTGAGAATGTTTTACAGAGGTAGACTAAAATGCGCCAGACTAGCATAGATAGTATACACCCTACCACGCATATAAACTTGAAATCAGTAACGCTTAGGCAAAAGGAATAATAGAATCTTTACTCATTGCCCTTAGCCAATTTCAGGAACGAAATTATTCTTAAGGGGGATAGATTGTAACACCCCGGATTTTTGCCAACCTAGAGTTAGACGTCCTTAGGCAATGGGTCAACCATAACACTCTCAAAGCTAAATCCCAAAGCGTAAAATTCCTTTTTAACCTTTTTCCTTCGAGATCTCATCTTTCACCATCCTATCCTTCAAATTTTTCTAAGCACATTCATAATACACACCAATCCTAGGGTATAAATGATGAAGAATAATACCGAAACTAAAACTTACCATAAATAGTAACTAAATGGATAAAATAGGTTTTTAACCCTTAACCTTTTGGAATATAACAAAATAGATAGGTTAATTGGATAGATTAACTTCTCATACCCCAAAATCATATATTGTATGTCACGTAACTCATTCCCGTTTGCAAATGAGACCCGATAATGCCTCGACGGACTCATGGGCCCAAACGACTCAATTTGGGAGGACCCAGGGTGGGTCCCACATGTTTTCGGCAACCCCGGGTGGGGAGGACATTGCCCCTGGAGTGAGCCCTCACCCATATCTCCAGTGACCGGCGAGGGGCTCGCCGGTTTGGCGAGGCCTCGTCCGTACAGCGGATTGGGAAGCCTGTTTTCTGTAATTTTTCTACGCATTTTATCTAAATTTGAAAAATTGTATCTCTCTCATTATAACTCTGATTTAGGTGATTAAAAAACTAGATTGAAGCTAAATGAGTCTAGTTTTATATAAAAATATGTGAAAAATATAATCAAATATTTAATATAGTATAAAGTAGGTTGTTGTGACAACTATCCAAAAATCACTTGTTGGACAGCTGATGCTTCTGGAATATTTAGAATTTTTCTACAACATGAAATCTCATGAAATTTGGTGGAGATCGGGCAAACTTGATGATGAAATATTAGAAAAATAGTTGAAATAATATAATAACTAGAAGTACGAAAAATAGGGCATAGAATGGCCCTAGGACCGTATTCTGCCATAATTAGGGTAGAATTTGGTTAAGTATTAAACTGAATACTCGGTAGAATTAGCTTGAACCACTTTAAATATGAACTACAAGACCCAAAATGAGTAGCACCGCTAATGCTACATTACCTAGAAACCTAGGATTCAACTCTAAACCCAGTTGCTCTCGGGAGTACTTTGAAACTTCATATTGGACCTGGACTGAACGTCGAAAGTCCGATAGTGATGAACTTAGACAATGATGACCACCTAGTTGGACTTGACAATCACCTTGAAAATTAAGTCCAGATGATGTCCTGAGACGATTTGCTTGAGTCCGGAGTGAAGAGTATGAGAAAGGTGAATTTATTTAGAAAATAAATATGAATTTAAGTAATCTGAGTCGTGTCGCTTGTGCGCTATTTATAAGCATTCTGACCATTGGATTCTGACCCAAATTCACCCTCGGATTAGGGAAGATGGCCCACACGTGTCAAAGTGCTTGTGGCCCTGATCGAGTTTCAGTGACTGTTAAACTGAAATTGGTCTGCCATGGACGATCTGGAAACCTGATCGGACTGAAAACTTAACTTGCTTAAGATCCATTATTAGTGAGCTTAAATCCAACTGCATTCAGTAAAAGGACCCCTAGAAATGCTCCATTGGATCGAAATAGACCCGGTTTGGTTATAACCTAAGTATACCTTGGCCCTGGGGCTAATTCCATCAATTTTAGGCCTATATAAAGACCTTAAACCCTCACTCTCTAATTCCATGCAAATTTTCCAAACCCTAGCTAAGAGAGAGAAGGAAAAGAGAGAGGAAGAGAGAGAGAAGTTGGTGAATCATCTTGGAATTCCTTCCAGTTACTTTGCGTACCTAACTCGTCGCTTTTGAATCGTTATCTCGGCGATTCTAATCTCATTTTTGGGCAAGTCAATTAAACCCTAACCTATTTTGGAGCTTAGTATAGTCTAGGTATTGATGTAGCTAATTTAATTCATGCCTTAGGTTATCTAGTCGCCGTTGATGAAGACTTATCGTCCAAATCAGATCCGTTGCGCACTTTCTAGTTTAAGGTGCGGACTATATTCGTATAAGTTATGGTTTTCAAAGCTTTCAATGTCAGTTAATGATTTATTACTGACGTGGGTGCCATTTCACATGCCAAATGCGATATCTGTTTCATTTTACGTATATCGATAGTCTATGTTGTAAGTAGTGTGATTCATGTGTTTGTTGAAATGTTTGTATGCATTTAGAATTTGGCGTTGTGCTTGCCATGATTAATTGTCATAGGAATATGATTGTTATTTATGCGACAACTCCTTGTCAAAAGGATTTGCCCTAATATGTACTATGGCCGACATATGTGATGTATGTTGCCAAGTGTAGTCTAAGTGTTTGTGAAAATGTCTGAATGAGTTCGTATTTAATAAGGTCTGAACCATGAGGCAGTTGAGATATGAAATCCCAATTACCTTATGTATACTTTTTCTTCCATGAATTGCTTAGTCTAATTATCCATGTTAACTATGTGTATGATTTTCTCCATGCAAGTTGTTACTTTTACCGCTTTACTTATGAAATGCATGTGTATGGATTCTCATTATCCTGTATCTTATAATATGTTTGCTATTATGGTTGAATGCGTATGGGGCCACGTTATGGTCCTAGCAATAGGTAACAGCTTTGAAATCGTGGCTAAGATTCATTCGCCACGTAGGACGTGTTTGACGAACCCAAGTCGTATTAAGGTTGTCGGCAATGGTTTGGCCACACGAAGTGTTTGCGCACTTCATGTCGTTCAACTCAACGTGCGCTCATGCTAGTCGAGCTCTTCAAGTAACCCGATTAGCCCGATGTATGTTCACCATGTATGGACGCTACTGTTTGAATCTAAGGTACTAAACTTACCAGTCTAAATCCTGTTAACCATGATACCTCGATCCACTAAGACTCATGAACCGGGCAGAGTGGTATGGGACACCGTGGTCGAGCTGTCGGCCTACGCTGGGGTGACGAGCCTCCCTATAGTGACCAGTGAGCAAACCAGACTTGTGAGCCAATTATGGTGGTATGGGACATTATATTCATGCTATCGGCCTACATTGATTGGTGACGAGCCCTTTGTAGTGACCTCGAGCATACCTTGATACTGCATTGAGGTGATGAGCCTTAATGTAGCAACTAAGGTATGATTAGGCATGCATTGATTGGTGACAAGCCCTTTGCAGCGACCTAGAACCATATGATCGTATGAGATTGTCTAGGACTGGTGACCCTAGAATGGATCACTGTTTAGGAATCGATATAAGGAAGGTACCTTAGCTTCCCATATCCTGCTATATGAAAAGGACTAATAACAACTTGGTAATTATGTTCATGTACCACATTGCATGTGCCTTGGTTTTGTGGAGCACTGCGGGAGGTTGTCATGCATACCGTAAGATGAAGACACTGAGGAAGTGCAGGCGAGGGCATGCATCACTTCTACATACATCCTTGCATTAACAAGAGTAATTAGGATATGTTTGATTGTACTACTTTATCATTACTACTTGATCGAATTGATAACATGTGAACTTTTACTGTATAGTTCCACTGAGTTGATCACTCACTCCCACGTTCTGGGACGGTGTTTAAACACCAACCCGACTTTGTCTTAGATGTAGATGATGATGCAACCCACGAGGTAAAGCAGGAGTTTGAGGATGATGAGGAGGCGTTCTCCTTTATGTAGTTCTCAGGCGGGTTCATATGAGCCGTGTCCTGAGCTACGGGGATTCAGGGCTTATTTTAAAATGGTTTATTTCATTTTGATACTTATATTTTGAAACAAACATTTGTAATTATGACCTGGAAGAGCATACATATCTCAGGGACTTATATTGATATATATATATATATATATATATATATATATATATATATATATTCTTTTAGTCTTCCGCTTGCATATTTTACCGGTCCATGGTTTATGTTTACAGTTTTGGCTTAATCAACTTCATGTTTTATGCACTAATATAGACAATATACATTCATCATTACATATATTGCATAAGTGATGCTTTGGAACTCCGGAGCTGAGATATGCTCGACCCCCGATTTTCAGGGCGTTACATACTATGATCTGATATACCGCCGAAATCATTATTAAATCCATTCAATACATATATGTCTTTTCTTCTATATATTAGAATGTTTTATCTTAGAATCAAGGGGTTGTATGAGGATGTAAAAGAATTCAAAAGAAAAATAAAATGTGACGTTTATTCCCCATTTTTGTCTTATGTTATCATTTTATAAGATAATTCTCTAAATCAAAAATACCTTTATTTCTTGCCGAAACAATAGTGAATAGATTTTTCTGTTTTATCCATTTAATCATTCAACAACTTGGGACTTGCTTAAGCCAAGACTAAAGGATAAAAACTATGAACTTGGAATTGGCTTTGAATAGATGACCTACGTGGGTTTTCCTATTTGGGTTGGGATCATCTATTTGCAAGGTCAAGATCGTAGAAGCTTCTTTAGATACTGACTTTATAGTTCAGGCTTCTACTCCAGCTGTGTCATCGGTCTTCATTTGCCAAGAACTCATCTGACTACTTGACATAACTAGTCACGTGATTGACAAACATGTGTGCAAAATAACTGCACTAACAATCTCCTTCTTTGTCAATTACATGACGAAAACAACCTATCCTACGACCGTGTCATTGTCTATACCAATGACATACCAAAACAATAAAAGATTACATATCAAAAGGGAAATTTATAACTCAAGACTTGACATGTAACACAAAATCATGCTGCTCCCCCTTAGTGTCTTCCAAGAATAACTTGTAACAAGGGAAAAACCCAATTTCTGGAGAAAACAAACATTATTTTGGTGGGTAGGTTTCTTCTCCCCCCTTTTGTCAGTTATTGGAAAAGGATTTACCAAGAAGTAATTTAATAACATAGAGATGATAATCCAGAGGGTAAAAGAATAGGAAAAATATATAATGATATACGCATAAAGATTATCATCCAAACAATGAAATATATCATAATAAGCAGTTACATCATATGTTAGATAGAAAAGATAGTCATAAAAGGAACATCTAACATGATTAGAATAGATATCATGATAATTTCATCAAAATTACTACCCCAAGCTTGGGTGGATTCATCCATCATCTAAAAATTTAAAGGTTAAGCCCTTAAGGGCATATCAAAATAAATTATCCAGATTTAATTAACAACAACATAGCAACAGAACTTTATCTAGAAGATCCACCTCCATGTGGAGGGATATAAGAACGACGAGTCAGAAGAAATTCAGTGATGTGCTCCCTAGTATGTTGAAGAGTGTTAAGACGCAGTTCAATCCCAGAGAGTTAATTTTTGTACTGCTAGAGGCGAGCTTCTATATTTGCCTGCCCTTCAAGAAGTTGATGAGTTGAATCATTCTAGCGAAGGAGGCACCCAGTGCTAACAGATAGTGGACTTGGTGCAGGTACTGGGGTACGACATGAGTTACAATCAGTGGCCATGGGAGTGTCTTCAACTTCTTCATCGTTCTTGCATTCCTGATTCTCCTCAAATGTAATTGCAAACACATTTAGTTGAATTAGAGATTCCTTGATAAAGCATACAATAGGATATACTATATCGTGCGTAGATGGCAGACCAAGGAGTTTTGAGAGTTTTCAGATAACACTTGGAAAAGGAAGGCTAGTACAATGAACACCCTTGACAACTAAGATCAATTGTTTCAAGATAAGGGTTGGTAGGCATATTTCAATCCCCTGAAAGATGTTATACATGATGTTTAGAACAAACGGAGAGATCATATCTCTAAAGACTTCACATGGGTACGCATTTGTACACAGAATGTTATGCAATACTTTAGTGGTTAAGTCTAAATACGATGATGAGAGGAAGTTTCTTTTGTTCCTGGGGATTGTGACACCATTACAAAGTACTTGAGTTATTTCACCCCGAACTCCGAGATGATTGAGAGAATGATCAGTTGGGGGAGTTTGTGTTACTCTGAGGTGCAATAGTTGACTCAGCACCAAAGGAGTGACCTCCTTGGTTTAGTTCATGAAGTTGATGTTGATGGATGGAGGATCATCATAAGTGTGATGACAAGAATTTAAAAATTGATGAATGATGTCGTACTGAACCTCTCCTCCAAAGTACAGTAGGTTCTCCCACCCAATTGATCCTAAGTAGAGATAAATCTCATATGGTTCGATGAGTAGGGATCTGATCAGTCTGTTAAAGATTATTTTATTTAACATTGCCATTTCAATGGGGTTTGAATATTGAAAGCGATTATTTCTTCTGGAGGAATTTTCTCCTCTCGCAGGAACCTTGTTGTTGAGGGTCAAATATTGCGTATTATCCCTCATTTATATCTTGCTTTTATGAACATGATAATGCTTAATGTTCTATTTTACTCGTGTTTTTCTTGCAAGGTGAATTTAAGAGCTTAGATTGAAAAGGGTGTTAAAAGCATGGATTTGATGCTCAATAATCACCAAGGCAAGGGATGGATCTTAAGAGACCAAGATTGAAGAATTCACTTACCAAAGATCCAAGAAAACTAAGTGAGGAATGAAGAGAATCAAAGATTTGAAGTGAAGAAAAGGAATCCTGAAATCATCCTGAAAAAGTGTATTTTGAAACTCTGGGTCATTTTGTGAAATTGTGCAGAGTGAAGTCTATTTTGGGAAACTGCGTAGAGTGAAGTCTATTTTAACAAACTGTGTAAATTTGAAGCAATTTTTAGAGTTTTCCAACTAGGTGCGAAAGTTGGAGTTCCACAACTATAAATAGGACTCCATAGGATGTTCCTAGGCATCTTCTAGGGCTTAAGGAGTGGAGCAAAAGGTTGGAGAAGCTGTCACTAAGAGTTTTTCTTCTTCTTCCATAGTTGTTTTCATATTTTTCTTAAGAGACTTTGGTCCAATCATGTCTATGATTGTCTAAACATCTTAGTTAGGGCTAAGAGGTGAAGCTTGTAGTGTGATGGGATGTGTCTCTTGCTTTAATTCATGTTTATGTTGAACCTTCTTTGATTCTAATTTAATTTTAAAGGAATACTTTCTGTTTTTAATGATTTATTGTGACTTAAATTATAGTAGATCTAAAATAGCTTTGAGTATCTTCTTTTCCCTACTTTGAGATTGTGGGATTGGTAAATCCTGTTGTCAGCCATCGTCCCATGGGCATCTTCTCTAAGATTGTGGGATCTGCAATAGTTTTGAGTAACTTCTTTTCCCACCTTTAAATTTGAAGTTTTAATTACTTAATTCCCAATTACTATCTCAAATACTTTAAAATTAGTTTCACATCTTCTTCTAGTTCTACTTCTAGCTAATTTCAGAAACGTACAAGTTTCAGTCCCTGTGGATTCGAGCTCGGTCTTACTGAGATTATTACTACATCGCAACCCTACACTTGGGGTTGTGAACAAGTTTTTGGCATCATTGTTAAGGATTGACAATTGCATTTTCTGGATTTGATTAGTTTTGGAATTAGGTTAAGATTAAGATTTATTTACTTTCTATTTTAGGTTAGGGTTCTTTCTAATTTGTTTCTAGAAACTAACTTTTCTTTCTATTTCCAAATTTAGAAACTTTCCTAATTTATTTTTAGAAACTAAATTTTCTTTCTATTTTCAGATTTAGAAACTTTCCTAATTTGTTTTTAGAAACTAACTTTTCTTTCTATTTCCATATTTAGAAACTTGTTTTGATAAGAAATGAATGTATTTGATTTGAGGAATTATCATTCAATAATAACAAAGAAAGAATGAGAGAACAATCATTACAAAGTATTTTATTCATTCTGAATTCATTTACATCCTCTTATTTCCCTTGATTTAAAAATAAAGTACAATTAAAGAAACGATGAGTAGTTTAATGTTAATTTCGAAAGCATTTCAGTTCGAAAAATGTATATTGCATTGATAGAGAGTTGTGCAAGCTTGAGATCCCAGGTTCTTCACTCATATGTGTACAGTTTGGACACAGGAGGATAAGTTGTGAATATGTCAAACTATTGTGTGGGTATTGCCGTTGTGGGAGACTTCCGTTGTAGAGGACTTCCAGTGCGCAAGATTTTCGTTATGCAAGATTTCTGTTGTGTGAGAATTTTGTTGTGCGGGATTTTCGTTGTGCGGGAATTTCGTTGTGAGGGATTTTCATTGTGCAGGAATTCCGTTGTGCGGGATTTCCGTTGTCCGGGAATTTCGTTGTGTGGAATTTCCATTGTGCAGGAATTTCATTGTGCTTCGCTTATCTCTTGCTTCGGGAGCTCCTTGAGGTTCTCTAACATCTGTCCTCCTTAAATGAGGATGGGAGAGGGGTATTTATAGGCTTTTCACACGTGTGAAGGCTATTTGCACACAACAAAACAGGGGGCACACAACAGGATAAGGGGCGCACAACACAACAAGGGCGCATAATAGGATAGGGGGCGCACAATAGGGGTGCATAACAGGATAGGGGGTGCACAACATGGGGTACACAACAGGGAGTGCACAACAGGGGCACACAACAGGGGGTGCACAACAGGGAGCACACAACAGGATGGGGCGCACAACAGGACATGGGGTCTGTTTCTACACGACTGCACTCTAAATGCCTATTTCTGCAACAATAGGGACTGCGAAATCTATTTCTATAACAACAGGGACTGGGAAGTATATTTCTACAACAACAGGGAGTAGGAAGTCTGAAAGTGCTACCATAGGGATTAGGATGTCTGAAAATGCTGCCACAAGGACTGGGATGTCTGAAAATGTTGCCACAGGGATTGGGATGTCTGAAAATGCATTTTTTGTACACCAACAAATGCCCCCTCGATCCTTCTTTGATTTATCTATGAAATCAAATGGAGGATCAATCCTTTTACATAAAAATTCTTTCCCATCAGAGAAGGATCGCTTGAACGAAGATCATCAACAATCGAGTTCGAACGAAAGACTGAATGATCGTGCTTGAACAGAAGACTAAATAATCGTTCTCGAACAGAAGACTAAATACCCCCAGTCAAAAGCATCAAATGAATATTTCAATAGGGAGGATAATGGCAGCAACAAAAGCATTTTGTCTTTCATATCGGTCAATCAGATGAACTCCTTTCTATGGACAAGGCCACAATTGCATCCTCCACAGTTTTAACTCCCTTATTCGAACAGTTCTCTTTTCATCGAAACTTGCTACTATAACAGCTGTGGCGACTCCATCTTTGAGTAACTTGATCAGAGAACTATCTTTCAATGCCGCTCCTGCTGCAACGATCTCTTCGATCAAATCCAGGGACTCTTTCTTTAAACTCGCGACTAAGGAATTGTTCTTTAATGCTGCTCCTACTGCAACAATCTCTTTGATTGTCTCTTTTATTCATAGTCTGCATAATCTAAGATTTCGAATGGTAATCTTTTTTACCAAATTAATCGAAATTAGTATATCAAGATATCATATTTTTGTAATTTAATTTCATAAAGTATATATTGAAAGCTTTTAGAATGATTGTAATATTTGCAATATGATAATGATTTGGTCATTCCATCTTTATGCTTGTCAGCATGCTTTGCATTGTATTTGTCACATTTTTGCTCATTATATCATGCTTTTGGAGATGTCATTTCTAGCTCTAGAGGTTCAACCACTGAGTCTTTTCTAATTTGGGCATTTCTTCATAGGCTGGCTAAGAGTGTATTTTCCTTAGACCTTTGTTGATTCTGAAAGAGCCTATTCAAATCCTCATCGGCTTCCACTCCATCATTATTAACCAAGAAAGATGATTGAAAAATCGAATGGTTGGGTCACTAGAAAAATAGAGAACACTTCTTTCAATTTCCATTTACCAGCTTTCCAGAGGAGATAAAAGTTATCGACGATGATTCTATCTCTTTTGGTGAACATTTGTTCCTTATCTCCATCAGGTCCAGTACTCTTTCATTGGGGGAAGATAGTTCTTTTTGGCGTGAACCATATTATCCAAGTAGATTTGCTCGTCAATTTGGATTTGACCAGACTGTACCGAAGACTTATGATATCATTACTAGAATAATGAGAAGTTATGGCATCGGACCATATAACTAGGCCTTGATATAAAAGCAACTTTTGAACGTTCACACTAGATCACACTTCACAATTCCTGGCTATAATTATCTAGTTCATGCTTCTTATAGTTGGATGCGTTGATGGGCTCATCAATATTACTTAGTGCGCAATTATTATCCACTAAATCATGCCATATCGATTCCTCCGCCACACATAAGAAATTATCAGAAAGACCAAGGCATAGGTTACTTTGAAGAAATAGATCATACCCCCTCTCTAGGCCAACTTTGCATAAACATTTCTTCAGAAGATAATATTTACAAAATGAAGCCTGTTGATACCCTTGAAGGATGGATAACATTTGGTGCTCCTTTGAAGAATCCAAATAATATATCTGAATTTTTAGATTGTCCAAAAGAGAATGATAATTCTTCATATTTTCATCCTTCTTTGTAAGTGCTATAGTTTATAACCTTGTTTGTTGTCAAATTTGTGGTGCCAAAATCACTGTTATGTTATATATAACTTGATTAAGTGAAGCTCTCTCAAGGATCAACATTCATGAACAAGCTAAGCTCACAACAAGCAAAGCTCCCAAGTATAAGGATCAATCCTAAATGAAAGAACTGCTCACAAGACAAGACTCAAGCTGCAAGACTTCAAGAAGAGTTCAAAGCAGTTTGTACACTTTCAAGATTGAGCTACATCAAGGTTTAATCTACATCAAGTTTACAAAGCTCATACTTCAAAGACACAAGTTCCAAATGTTTCAATGTCCTTTACTTCATGATTGAGGTTTGATTGACCATAGGTTGACCTTAGAAGTAGGTCATTTTGGATACATAAGTCGAATGTTTATTTTACATGTGATTGGTCTGTTCTTCGACTAGTCCTAGGTCTTCTTCAACTAGTCCTAGACTTGCTTCGACCAGTCTAAGAATTTCCTCGATCAGTCGTGAGTTTGTTACAAATTTCAGATAAAATCTGTTAGCCTTCGACCAGTCTAGGAATTTGTTCGACCAGTCGTAGGAACATTGTCGACTGCTCTTTGACCAGTCGTACAATCTTCGACTCGAAGTCCAGCAAAGATTTTCAGGACCTATGACCAGTCGAAGGAAACCTACGACCAGTCGTAGGAGAGCTACGACCAGTCATAGAACGGTCAAAGCATATCCCGCCGGATTTTTCAAATATCTGTTATGGCTTCGACTAGTCGAAGAGCACTCTAGACCAGTCGAAGACCCGATCTTCTCACCTATAAATAGTGCACGAATCTCAGAAGAAATTATCGATTTAATTAAAGTATTCAAGCCAATCTTCGTCGAACTTCTGAGAGATAATTATGTGCTCCATCTAAGCTAAGTGTGCTTATTTAATATTCTCTTTCCTTAGCTTTATTTTAATTGATTTTGTTTCTGCTATTCCAATCTGATTTGAAAAGAGGAATTGTTATTCCCTTTCTTTGGAATCAAAATCAATTAAGGCAAGCCCTATTTAGTTTAATTTAAAATCTATTAGAACTAGAACCATTGTAATCGAGTACTGGACATTGAACTTGGACATTCAATCATCTACTTTGATTTGGTTCTACCGGGCTGCTAAAACGAAGGAGATATTCAGGTATTTTACATATTGTAAATTCCTTTCTATTATTTTGGTTTCTTTCAAGATTTGCCAGAAAAATCTTGTTATATTGGTTATCTGAGGAAAGCCAGGAAAACTCAAAAGTGGGGTTTTTTTAATTGTGTAAGCCCACATACAAAGACACAATTGTAAGGGTTTTGGGTGAACCTGGGAAAACCTATTTTTAGTGAACGCTAATATCCCCTGTGTGAGGATATTAGGAGTGGAGTAGCTTTTTGTGTGGCTATTGTTTAACAGTTGGTGAACACACAGGCAAACCACTATAAACCCTTGTGTTGTGGTTGATTGTTTTATTCTTCTAATCTTTAATTATTCTTTTGTGGGATGTATGTATGGTGGTGAATGTTGTAATCATTTAATTCAAGCTTTGTGAGAATGTTGTAATGGTTTAGAATTTATTTTCTGTTATTCCTTTATCAGCTTGATTTTCAATTTCATTTGAAAGTTGTTCCAGCAAGGTTGCCCTGCCATTTTTATGGTGTATGGCGGTCCCTAGAACAATACGTTTTTAATTACAAGTAATTTCAATTCAGTTTGTATTTCTTTTTATATTCCTCTTCGATTTGAGACTTGATACAAAGATCTTTCTAGAAATAAGGTTGTCTTACCATAAACTCTGTTTTTGGTGTAAGGTTGTCCTTAGAACAACATTTGTATCAACCTCTCAAGATCTGAATTTTGAGGTTATTTTAATTTACTGCATTGTGATTTACTTTGGCTATCATATTCTTTATTATTCCGCTGTTATAAGTTTTTATTTGGCACTGTCCTATTCAGCCCCCCTCTAGGACATATAGCTTGGCCTTTTCAAGTGGTATCAGAGCCTAATAGCTCCTTTTTTTATTCTTGGATTTAATTCCTGAGCTAACGATTTAAGCTATTTAAGATGTCAAATTTTGATAGCCTTTCAGTCACAAGGCCTCCACCCTTTGATGGCTCCAACTATGCCTATTGGAAAGCCAGAATGAGGATCTTCCTCAAATCAATGGATGAAAATGTGTGGCAAGCCACAGTGACTAAATGGAATCCTCCTATCATGGAAGTTACTGGGGTTGACGGTTCAAAATCAATGAAAGTCACACCATATTACCAATGGACAACACTTCAGAAAAGTGAGAGTAGTGCAAATGCTAAAGCACTAAATGCAATTACTTGCGCACTATCACCGGATGAGTTCAAAAGAATCATTTCCTGTGATACTGCAAAGCAAGCTAAGGATATATTAGAAATGACACACGAGGGTACTACAATTGTCAAAAAATCTAAATTCCAACTCCTCACAACCAGATTTGAAGAAATTCATATGGAGGAAAATGAAATGTTTATGGACTTTTACACTAGATTGAATGACATTGTAAACTCAATGTGGGGTCTTGGCGATAAAATCCCAGAAAGTAAACTGTGTGCAAAAATATTACGCTCACTTCCTGAACGGTTCAATTCTAAAGTAACCGCGATCCAGGAACTTCGTGATACGGATAATATGAGGGTAGAAGAACTAGTTGGTTCACTACAAACCTACGAGTTAAACTTTAAAGCTCCTAAAGGTAAGTCTATCGCACTAAAATCTTCTAAATGTAATTCAGAAGAAAATTTTGATTCAGAAGATGATATGGCTCTTTTAGCTAAAAAATTTTACAAGATTTTCAAAAGCAAGAAAATGGTTGATTTTCAAAAATCAAATGACAAAAAGAAGTTTAGACCCAAATCTCGAAAATCTTTGAAAGATAGTCAATGTTACAACTGTCTAGAATATGGGCACTTAGCAAATAGATGTCCTAAAAGGGACAAACCCAAGAAGAAGGGTATGTTGGCTACATGGGATGAATCATCTGATTCTGAAGGTTCTTCTGAATCAGAAGATTCTGAAACTGAGTCGGGCAATGAGGTTAAAGCTCTTATGACTCTAGCCAAATTCACATTTTCAGATAATGACTCTACAAGTGAAGAAAATCTGAATAGTGAATGTGAAAATGAAGATGATCTTCAAGACACTTACAATGCCCTATATAAGGAAAGTTGTAAAATTGCTGTCAAACTTAAACTTCAAAAAGAAAAGTTTTCTAAACTCAAAAATTATTTTGAATCACTTGTCTTAGAAAAATCACAAATTTCAGATTGTTTTGAAAAATCAAAATGTGATTTGGAATTCAAAAACTCACTAATTGTTGATTTAAAATCTGAAATTGAGAATCTTAAAACAGAAGTATCTTCTCTTCTGAGTTTAAAGGACACATGAAAATATGCCCAAGGTGATCCAAAGTTTATCGAAACTTTTATCCGGATCAAGAAAATGTGGCGATTGATCCGGGTTGGGCTATGATAAAAATCTACCTCCTAAACAAAAGTATACTCCTCCTATGTTTGTTAAAGAAGAGTCCTCAAACTCAAAAGAGAAAAGTACTTACCAAGATTTTTCTAAAAATTCAAAAACTTTTCAAAAACCTAGAAACAGCCATGTCAACTTTAATCAGAAACGAAATCCACTAGCTGAAAAGATAGTTGATTTACTCAAGGAGCTCTTAAAATCTAACTCTATAGGTCATTCCTACAAATATATAAAAAAGAAGACCAACTATGTTCCTAAACCCAAAACAGTAATGAAATGGGTTCCTAAAGTTACCTGCTTGGTTGCTCACATTGCTTTCAAAGCAACAAGTCATTCAAAGTGGTACCTAGACAGTGGATGCTCCAGGCATATGACAGGTGACAAAGCTTTATTCACTGATCTGAAAGATATGACTGATGGTTCAGTCACATTTGGTGATGGTAGCAACTGCAAGATTATAGGCCAAGGTACGGTTCAACTTTTTAATCTTCCGGTGTTTAAAAATGTTTTATACGTTGAAGGCCTAAAGCACAACTTGCTTAGTATATCACAAATATGTGATAATAACCATAATGTTCGGTTATCTAATCAAAGCTGTGAAATACTAAACAATAAGGGTTCTGTAATATTAACTGGACGTAGAACGTTTGAAAATTGCTATATTATTAGTGAATCCAGCTCATCTAATCAAACATGTTACATGGTCCATACAGACGAGACTGACTTATGGCACAAACGTCTTGGACATGTACATTATCGAAATTTATATCGATTAAGCAAACGAGAACTTGTAAGAGGTTTACCCAAACTTCAGAAATTAGATAAAATATGTGGCGAGTGCCAGATAGGCAAACAAACAAGGAATTCACACAAAAAGGTGAATTCAAATACCACATCAAGACCACTCGAACTTCTCCACATGGATCTGATAGGACCTACTAGAACGGAAAGTCGTGGTGGTAAAAAGTATATCCTGGTAATAGTTGATGACTTTACCAGATACACTTGGGTAGTCTTCTTAAGGGATAAATCTGAAACCCTTGAAGAAGTAAGAAAAGTTCTCAAAAGGATTCAAACTGAAAAATCTTCTCAAATCAGTAAAATTCGTAGTGATCATGGATCTGAATTTGAAAATAGCAATTTTGAGAAGTTCTGTACCGACCAAGGAATATTACATGAATTCTCTGCTCCCAAAACTCCACAACAAAATGGAATTGTAGAAAGGAAGAATAGGGTGCTTCAAGAAATGGCTAATGTCATGTTGAATAGCATGAAGCTCTCTAAAAATCTTTGGGCTGAAGCAGTCAACACAGCTTGCTATATTATTAACCGAGTATACACTAGCAAAGATAATAATAAAACGGCTTACGAATTGTGGTTCAATAAAAAGCCTACTGTTAAATACTTTCGATTTTTTGGCAGCAAGTGCTATATATTACGTGATCGTGAAAATTTGGGAAAATTCGATAAGAAGAGTGATGAAGGGATTTTTCTAGGATATTCTTTAAACAGTCGAGCTTATAGGGTTCTGAACAAAAGGACTGGTGTGATTCAAGAATCCATTAATGTTGTCATTGATGATCACTTAAATACACCAATTTCTAATTCAGATAATGATGAAGTACTAATCATTGATAAACCTGATACTTCATCGAATTAAACTGATTCTGAGTTGAGGACTGTTAAAGATCATCCAACCACTCAAATTCTTGAAAACCCTCTCTCCGGTGTTCGCACCCGTAGACAACTTGAGGATATATGTAATTATGTATGTTTTACATCCCAAATTGAACCATCAAACGTAAAAGAAGCTCTTGTTGATGAGAACTGGATTGTTGCGATGCAAGATGAACTCAACCAATTCGTAAGAAATGATGTTTGGTATCTCATACCAAGACCTAAAAATAAACACATCATTGGAACAAAATGGATTTCAAAAATAAGTCTGACGACTATAGAAATATAATTAGAAACAAGGCTAGACTAGTGGTACAAGGTTATACTCAAATTGAAGGAATTGATTTCGATGAAACCTTTGCACCAGTAGCACATCTTGAATCTATCAGACTATTTATATCCATTGCATGTTTTAGAAAGATAAAGATCTATCAGATGGATGTGAAAAATGCTTTTCTAAATGGCGATTTACATGAAGAAGTTTATGTTGAACAACCAATGGGATTTGAAGATTCCAAAAATACTGATCATGTATATCGACTTAAAAAGGCACTTTATGGATTAAAACAAGCACCTAGGGCATAGTATGAGAAACTAACGAAATTTCCTTTAAGTCATAATTTTCAAATGGGATCCGTTGATAAAACTCTATTTGTTAAAAAACATAATGATCATATATTAATGGTACAGATTTATGTTGATGATATCATTTATGGATTAACTTGTACTGACTTGACTACTGAGTTTGCAGATTTGATGAAATCACAGTTCGAAATGAGCATGGTTGGGGAATTGACTTATTTCCTTGGATTGCAAGTAAAGCAACAACCTGAAGGAATATTCATTTCTCAATCTAAGTATGCCTTGAATCTAATCAAGAGATTTAGATTTGAGAATGGTAAGAATTTCGATACTCCTATGAGTACTACCCTGAAACTCTCAAAAGACTCTAATGGTAAAAATGTTGACTCAAAACTTTATCGGAGTATGATTGGTAGTTTGTTATATTTAACTGCTAGTAGACCTGATATTTCTCTAAGTGTTGGTATTTGCGCAAGATATCAATCTGATCCAAAAGAATCTCACTTGATTGCTGTCAAGCGAATTATTAGATATGTCGCAAGTACTGTAAATCTCGGTCTTTGGTATCCTCATGAAACCAATGTCCAATTAGCTGGGTACTGGGCTGGTAATCTAGATGATAGAAAATCAACCAGTGGTGGTTGTTTTTTCATTAGAAATTGTCTAGTTTCCTGGTTTAGTAAGAAACAAAATTCTATATCACTTTCAACAGCTGAAGCTGAGTATATCGCAGCTGGTAATGCATGTACACAGCTTGTTTGGATGCAACGAATGCTAAGTGATTATGGGATTAAACAGGATTCTATGTTATTACATTGTGATAATTCCAGTGCGATAAATATTTCAAAAAATCCTATTCAGCATTCTCGTACTAAGCATATTGACATTAAATTTCATTATATAAGGGAATTAGTAGAAGAAAAAGTTATATCTCTAGAATATATTCCTACTGAAGATCAACGTGCTGATATTTTCACAAAACCTCTTGATAAAAGCAAGTTCAAAAAGATGAAATTTGATCTTGGCATGTGCATTTTAAATTGATAATTTATGCCTTCTTGTATAATATTGTATATATTTGCTAGATTAAATTCCAATTTTTGTTTAAATTGCAAGAAATTTGATTTTTTTTGGGGTTTGTTCGACCAGTCGTGAGTATACACGACCAGTAGTACTACGACCGGTCGTAGATACCCACGACCAGTCGTGGAACACGGGTTTCACTTCAAATTGGAGATTTTTCACTTTCTTCCTCATTTCTTCTTTCTTCTCCTTGGAGCCGAACTTCGACTCGTCGAACCCATCCTTCAAGTCCTTCAAGGTTAGTGTTCCAAATCCCATTTTTCTTGCAGATTTGTGTCAAGATTGTTTCCTTTTCTCTCTTGAAGCTTTCTATTTTGAAAATCATTGAGATTTGGGGTTTAGATTTTGAAAAATCTGTTTTGAGCAAACCCACTTCTCAATCCTTTGAACTTCCTATTTTCTTGAAATCCTTGTTGCAAATGGCTTCTAGAGGTAGAAAAACTACTTCCCGTGGTCCTTCTTCTTCCTCCAGATCGATCGCTATTTCTAAACGTCATCTTCTTGTTCCCAATGATGATCCATCATATGTAAGGGACATTAGATCACGTAATGTTATCGTTGAACATCCTGTTGATATTAATCATATTGCACCTTTTGACATCCTTCCTATGCTTGAAGCTGTAGGTTGGGTTAACTTATTGCATTGGGGTGGGCCTACATACCGGTCCATTGCTCAATCCATGTTTACATGTATTAGTGCTTTTTCACAGGATAATTTAACTTTTCAAATTTCTACTAGAGAAGGGCCTTTTGACATTGATCGTCATTTAATTTCAGCCCTTACGGAAATTCCTGTGAATGATGAGGGTATTCCAATTCATAACTTAACTGATAAACCCTCAATGGCTGAAAAACGCATGCTCACTAGAGACTTGTGCAACATGGATGTTCAATGGACTCAAAAAGGGAATGCGCTCCCCGCAAGGTATTTGTTACCCAAATACAGAATTCTTCACAGAATCTTTGTGTCTAATCTGTATCCTCGTTCGGGTAATAAATCTGACTTGACTTCGTTTATGGTTCGTGTTATCCATGCTATCTCCAATGGTACTCAGATTTGTTTGTCATCCTTAATCTGTCATTTCATTATCCATTTTCGACTCCATCCTGGTCATAGTGACATTCCTTTTGCCTATTTTATGACTGTATTGGGTACTCATATGTTAGTCGATATGCCTGTTGATGAAGCACCTATCCATCATCTGATCTTCAACAATACAAATATCAATAAGATGAAATTGGATCTACTTCCTGAACAAGGTGGTGGTGGTGGTGGTGGTCCTGATGAAGCTGGTGTTGATATTAATATGGATGACATTTTTAAGGAACTGGAATCTGACTCAGCTAATGATCCAGATTTTGTACCATCTGATGTTGATGCACGTCTGAGTGCATTAGAGGGTAAAGTTGAGGATATAAATGTTAAGTTGGAAAACATGTCTGTTGCTCATGATTTGTAATTCAAATACATGCGCAAATATCTAAGGCGCTTGAACAAAGGCATGCACCAACTTGATCCCTCTATCCCTGCTCCGTCTTCAAGTTCTAGTTCTGACTAGTTTTTATGAGACTTCTGGTCTGTAATAACTTTATATCTTAGCACTTGTTTACTTGGGTTTGAGTTGGATTCTATTTATATTTTATATTTGTTCTTGATGTAATATTTATGCTGGATATTTGTGCTGCTATCTTGAGTATTTCTATGACTCTTTTGCTATATTCTCTTACTTCCTCATATTTCCTCTCATGCCTTCTTTTATTTAGTTCTCCTTAGTCATATTGTGACAAAAAGGGGGAGATTGGTTTGTTCTTAATGTGATTGTGAGGGGAGTAGCAGTGGTTATGTTTGCATTTGTTATGTTACTCAGGGGGAGTCAGGGGGAGTATATGTTTGATCTTGTTGAAACTGGTTGAATGTTGAATATTGAATATTGATTTGCAGGTATTAACCAGTTGTTTTACTTTTGTTTGGTTATGTATTTTGTCACTAATTTGACAAAGGGGGAGATTGTAAGTGCTATAGTTTATATCCCTGTTTGTTGTCAAGATTGAGCTACATCAAGGTTTAATCTACATCAAGGTTACAAAGCTCATACTTCAAGGACACAAGTTCCAAATGTTTCAATGTCCTTTACTTCATGATTGAGGTTTGATTGACCATAGGTTGACCTTAGAAGTAGGTCATTTTGGATACATAAGTCGAATGTTTATTTTACATGTGATTGGTCTGTTCTTCGACTAGTCCTAGGTCTTCTTCGACTAGTCCTAGACTTGCTTCAACCAATCTAAGAATTTCCTCGATCAGCCGTGAGTTTGTTACAAATTCCGGATAAAATCTGTTAGCCTTCGACCAGTCTAGGAATTTGTTCGACCAGTCGTAGGAACAGTGTCGACTGCTCTTCGACCAGTCGTACAATCTTCGACTCGAAGTCCAGCGAAGATTTTCAGGACCTACGACCAGTCGTATAATGGTCAAAGCATATCCCGCCGGATTTTTCAAATATCTGTTATGGCTTCGACTAGTCGAAGAGCACTCTAGACCAGTCGAAGACCCGATCTTCTCACCTATAAATAGTGCACGAATCTCAGAAGAAATTATCGATTTAATTAAAGTATTCAAGCCAATCTTCGTCGAACTTCTGAGAGATAATTCTGTGCTCCATCTAAGCTAAGTGTGCTTATTTAATATTCTCTTTCCTTAGCTTTATTTTAATTGATTTTGTTTCTGCTATTCCAATCTGATTTGAAAAGAGGAATTGTTATTCCCTTTCTTTGGAATCAAAATCAATTAAGGCAAGCCCTATTTGGTTTAATTTAAAATCTATTAGAACTAGAACCATTGTAATCGAGTACTGGACATTGAACTTGGACATTCAATCATCTACTTTGATTTGGTTCTACCGGGCTGCTACAACGAAGGAGATATTCAGGTATTTTACATATTGTAAATTCCTTTCTATTATTTTGGTTTCTTTCAAGATTTGCCAGAAAAATCTTGTTATATTGGTTATTTGAGGAAAGCCAGGAAAACTCAAAAGTGGGGTTTTTTTAATTGTGTAAGCCCACATACAAAGACACAATTGTAAGGGTTTTGGGTGAACCTGGGAAAACCTATTTTTAGTGAACGCTAATATCCCCTGTGTGAGGATATTAGGAGTGGAGTAGCTTTTTGTGTGGCTGTTGTTTAACAGTTGGTGAACACACAGGCAAACCACTATAAACCCTTGTGTTGTGGTTGATTGTTTTATTCTTCTAATCTTTAATTATTCTTTTGTAGGATGTATGTATGGTGGTGAATGTTGTAATCATTTAATTCAAGCTTTGTGAGAATGTTGTAATAGTTTAGAATTTATTTTTTGCTATTCCTTTATCAGCTTGATTTTCAATTTCATTTGAAAGTTGTTCCAGCAAGGTTGCCCTGCCATTTTTATGGTGTATGGCTGTCCCTAGAACAATACATTTTTAATTACAAGTAATTTCAATTCAGTTTGTATTTCTTTTTGTATTCCTCTTCGATTTGAGACTTGATACAAAGATCTTTCTAGAAATAAGGTTGTCCTACCATAAACTCTGTTTTTGGTGTAAGGTTGTTCTTAGAACAACGTTTGTATCAACCTCTCAAGATCTGAATTTTGAGGTTATTTTAATTTACTGCATTGTGATTTACTTTGGCTATCATATTCTTTATTATTCCGCTGTTATAAGTTTTTATTTGGCACTGTCCTATTCACCCCCCCTCTAGGACATATAGCTTGGCCTTTTCATTCTTCACCTCTGCAGATTTTACGAGATAACCTTCCTTCATTGTCAAGAAAGCAAGAGACAAGAAGGCATCATTATTCTCTTCGGAAGGATAAGATATTATAATTGAAGACTCGTAGTCGATCTTAAAGAATTTAACTTTTGAATTGAAAGTAGCAAGTATTTTGATCAAACTTACTATCGCTATAATTTGAACCTGATTTAAGAAAAGCGCATTTCTCTATGTCGTTTAATCAGTGTTTGAGATTTTCATCAAGCAATTGCATATTTGAGCATATCTTTAAAATAGATGACCATATATGTATTTGTAGTATTTTGATGCTACACATAGTTTAAGCTCTTGAATAGTGGAGCTAGTATACTTTTAATATAACATACTTTGACTGGACATGACTTGACTGAACTCAACTTGACTGGACTGGACTTAACTTGACTTGACTGACTTGACTTGACTTGACTGAACACTTTCACACACAGTTTAAGCTCTTGAGTAGTGGAGCAGGCATAGTTTTTTAGACTCCTAAGTAGCTAGAGTTGGGTCTTATGCGAATGGTCTCTATAACTCTTATGAGTTCGCTAGACTTATCATAGCAGGAGAGTTCACAAACTATAATCCATCAGAGGGGTCCAGTGAAGCTACCGGGGCAGCGAACTCGGTAGGTTTTATGCACAAGGTTGGCCGCAGTAACTCTCTAGAGTTCATGGGACGTGTAAAGCTACCTTAGGGTACCAAATCCAAGGCCGTCAGTCCATCAATGAGGGGGTATTTTTATCTTAGAGACCCTGTCCTCATGAGTTACTACTGAAATCAAGCTAGGAATCTGGGGGCTCTTACGCATGCTTGGCCTATCCATGGACAATGGCCAAAGAGCACACACTACAGCTCAATTTTTCTTCATCTGCCAGGTTAGATCCATTCACAAAAGGGCATTTTCTCTCACCTTCCCTCGTGACACTGTCGTAAGCTGTACAGATGGCATTGGTCTCATGTGTGACTAGTCGTTGTGGACTTTTTGGCCGGCTAGGGCTTTTAGTCACTGACTCCATCCGCTACCCGTATAGGTCTAAGCATGTAATGGCCTATATGGGCTTTTTAGGGCCACTGGCTTCTCACCGTTGCCCGCATAATTTTATGTACTACTGATGATGGTAGGTCTTATGCGTAATTGGTCGTATAGGCTTGACTATGCTGTTGTAAATGATAAATCACCATCGTTGTCATGGTATTTATATATGGTTGACCGTATAGGCTTTGCTGAAGATAACAAATTGATAATTGATATATCGCCATTGCTGATGATATTATAAATTTTTATGGTTAGAATGGTGTATTAGCTTTGCGATAATATCATATTCGATAATAAAATAGTCTTTACGTCAGCGATATGGTGACGATAATGGCAATGACGATGGAGGCTATTGTTGATTTGGCAATAATCGTCGGCGCTTGACAATAATATGCTTGAACTTAATATCTTGACGATAATATGCTTGAAAATTTACCTTTTTTTTCATTTATGGAGAGGAGTATAAGGTATTGGCATTCTGAGACTTTTCCATCATTCTGCTTATCATGCCCCCTTTTGATTTAGAAGTATTATGCTAATAATCTTCAAAATCAAAACTATGATTATCTTCAAGGATGACATATTTTGATGAACTGGCACTAACAGGTATATTGATGAAAATTTTCCCCCATGGTGAATATACTTGTCTTGCTTCTTCTTGATCCGATCTCAAAGATATGAAGAGTCATTTCTGTATTAAAATGTTGCTCTTCTGTCGAATGACTATTTTTAATCGGGATCATATGTCATTACTTTCTCTCTGATTCTACATGTCTTTTTTATGACAATTTTACTATCGTCGATTGTTTCGACAAGAAATGAATGCGTTTGATTTGGGGGATTTATTCAATGATAACAAAGAAATAATGAGGAACAATGATCACAAGATATCTTATTCTGAGTTTATTTACATCCTCGGATTCCCTTGATTCTGAAAACAGAGTACAATTAATGCAACATAATAAATAAAAGAGAAGGTAATTTAGTGGTTATTCTAGCAGCATTTCGGCGCTTTTGATATTCATCACTAAAGGCGGATGGGTTGTGCGGACTCGAAGCCCTTGATTTGGTCATGCGATAGGTTCTGATCATCTTTCCATTCATTCTCTCAGTCGTACGGACAGATTCTTCTTTCTTCTGGAATTCTTTTTCTGTACTTCGCATTTACTTCATTTTCCTCTGAAGGTGAAGCATACAACCCTTGAAATGTGGAGCGCAAACCCTTAAAATGTGGAGTGCACAACCATTGAAATGTGGAGCGCAAACCCGTGAAATGTGGAGCACATAACCCTTAAAATGTGGAGCGCACAACCCTTAAAATGTGGAGAAATGCCATGCATTAGGACACGCTTCCATGGAGAATGGCACATAGAGTATCCATTAAGACAACAAAAGGCTGGTGTTTAGACAAAGGGGAGAGAGAAGTAGCGCATGGAGTATCCGTTAAGACAACAAAAGGCTAGTGTTTGGACAATCTCCACACAAAGTGGCACATGGGATTTCCTTGCAAGAATGGTTGTGCAGACTCACGCAAAGGCTTTTTGCAGAATTGGTTACGTGGGTTCGCACAAAGGGATTTCTCTCCAACTTTATTTGTGTGAGGTCACGCAAAGACCTTCTTAGGACAAGGATTGCATATTAAGTGGCACAAAAGATTTTTCTCTCCAACTTCATTTCAGTTGCGCGATAGGCGCAAAGACTTTTCTTCCTCTCTTTTGATTGCGCGGAGTCGCACAACACCTTTTCCATTGCGTGGGTTTGCGCAAACCCTCCCCCTTTTTCTCTCACTTGTCTTCCTTTCTTCTCGTCCCCCTTCAGAGGGGCCCAATGAAGCTACCGGGGCCGTGAACTCGGTTGGATTTACACATGGGTTTGTCGTAGTAACTCTCTAGAGTTCACAAGGCGCACAAGGCTACCTTTGGGGTACCAATCCAAGACATAAGTCCATCAATGAGTAGGTTTTGTCCCTTCCTCATGAGTTACTACTGAAATCAAGCTAGAGATCTGGGGGGTCTTATGCATGGTTGGCCTATCTATGGACAATGGCCAAAGGGCGCACACTGCAACCCACGTTTTCTTCATTTGCAAGGTCAGACCTATTCACGGGAGGGCAGTTTCATCCGTTCCCCATGACGCTGTCGAAAATCTATACAGACGGCATTGGTGTTGCATGTGACTGGCCGTTGAGGACTTTTTAGCCTTTTAGGGCTCTCAGTCACTGGCTCCTTCCGCTGCCCGCATGGGTATGCATATGACGGCCTTCACGGATTTTTTAGGGCCACTAGCTTTTCACTGTTGCCCGAATGGCGATGGTGATAGGCCTTATGCGTAGTTGGCCGTATAGGGCTTGGCTAGGCTGCCTTAAATGATAAATTGTTGTCACTGACATGATAGTTGATGATGTGATAGTTGATCATATAGGCTTTGCTGAAGATAACAGATCGATCATTAAAGACAACATATTAATGATTGATATATCGCCCCTGCTGCAGTTGATGATATTATAAAATTTGGTTTGAATGGAGCTTTATCTTGGTAATAATATATCAATTCCGATAAACTTTGATAATAGAATAATATTCACGTCAGCGATTTGGTAATGGTAGCTACTGCTGATTTGGAAAAAACCGTCAGCGCTTGAATATAATATACTTGAACTTGATGTGCTTGAAAGTCTGCCTTTTCTTCATGTATGGCATCGACATTCTGAGACTATGACATTCTTAGTACTTTGGATTCTGAAACTTTGGCATTCTTGGTACTTCGGATTCTGAAACTTTGGCCTTCTTGATACTTTGAGACTTTGTATTCTGAGACTTTGTATCCTAAGACTTCGGCATTCTGAGACTTTGTATTCTAAGACTTCGACATTCTGAGACTTCATATTCTGAGAGTTTGCTTATCTGAAACTTTGGCCTTCTTAGTATTCTACTTACCTTGCCTCTGTTTGATTTGGAAGTATTATTCTAATAATCTTCAAAATCAAAACTGTAATTTATCTTCAAAGATAACGTATTTTGTATGCTTTTGTCTGAACCCTGAATAATTATGCCGTGAATCTTCTAAGTCAAAATGTTGTGAATCTTCTGAGTTAAAACGCTGTGAATCTTCTGAGTCAAAACACAGTGAATCTTCTTGGTATTCAGGGATTATATATTTTGCTGAACTGGCAGGTATATTGATGAAAATTTTCCCCATGATGAATATACTTGTCTTGCTTTCTTCTTGTTTGTTCTTCTATGGAGTGAATATTTTCAATCAGGACCATATGTCGTTACTTTCTTGCTTATTCCATATATCTTCTTTATGACAATTTCTACTATCGTCGATCATCTTCGGTAGAATACCTTTTTCTTTCTTTGCTTCATTTCCTTTGATTTTCTCTGTAGCTAGCCATTAATTCCTCATAAGAAGTATTTCGTTCTTCTTCGACTATATGTTTCCCATAGTACTTGAAGTGTCCGAACCCTTTCTTTACTTTCTTAATTGTAGAATCGCCCATGTTTTCTTTATTGAAAGATTTGATTCTTTACTTTTGATGATCTTTCGTTTTACTTTTCTTTCTTCCGTAATATTTGTTGTTGTTCTCTTAAGACTTTGAAATAGCTGATTCATATGAGAGTTGAGTAGCTTCATTTTGACTCTTTTCAAATTGCAAACTTTTATAATCAACTCTTGAAAAATCCGTATATTCGGATCAATGAGTTCTAATGCAATGTGTAGTTTTATGCATTCTATATGTGACTCGCCTTGCTCTTCTACTCTAGCAAGTCGTGACGATGCCCCCAGGGTTCTTTATTGACTAATGAATTCGTTAATTGATTCGTCTTCTCGTTGGTGAGTAGCGCCTAATTCAGTCGAACTAACTTCTTATTTGAAGGCCTTCCTTAGGGAGAAATGTTATTCACGTAGTCGCTGATATTAAAGAAGAAAGTGAAAATTACTTTTGCTGATGTTGTCGAGGAGGATAATCTAAGTGAGTGAGGTAAAACCACGCCTCGTAACATTTCACATGATCGACCTGTTATCCATACTCAGCAGGATGATATTCTTTGTGAGAGAAGATCGAACCCTTCGTCTTTTAGATGTTACCATCATCCATCCTTTATCATCTTACCGTGCTACCAGTGAAGCAAAAACTATTCTGTACATTACTTGGCATTGTCTATCCTTGATCGCAACTGATTTGATCTTCTCTGATACTTTCTGGTGGAAATTCGTTGGGTGTGAAGTAGGCAACTACGTTAGTCGAAAGAAAAGCCATTCCAGTATACCTGTCATTCAGAACAGAGTGTTAGTTACTTTGATTAAATAAAATTGCACTTTTTTTAGAGATGAAGGGGAGGATGTTCCCACTGAGAGTCACCATTTTTTCGTCTATACAGACGCCAAAAAGTGATAAATGTTCTCTGAATATTTTCTAAGTTATCATTGAAAAGAATCCCCAGCAGAGTCGCCATTTTGTTTCGACAAGAAATAAATGCATTTGATTTAGGGGATTTATTCAATGATAACAAAGAAATAATGAGATAACAATGATCACATGATATCCTATTCTGAGTTTATTTACATCCACAGATTCCCTTAATTCTGAAAACAGAGTACAATTAATACAATGTAATAAATGAAAGAGAATGTAATTCAGTGGCTATTTTAGCAGCATTTCGATGCTTTTGATGTTCATTGCAAAAGGTAGATGGGTTGTGCGGACTTGAAGCCCTCTATTTGGTCGTGCGATAGGTTCTGATCATCCTTCCATTCATTCTCCTAGTCTACAGATAGATTCTTCTTTCTTTTGGAATTCTCTTTCTGTACTTCGCGTTTCCTTCATTTTTCTCTGAAGGTGGAGTGCACAACCCTTGAAATGTGAAGCGCAAACCCTTGAAATGTGGAGCGCACAACCCTTGAAATGTGGAGAAAAGTCATGCGTTAGGACATGCTTCCATGGAGAATGGTGCATGGACTATCCGTTAAGACAACAAAGGCTGGTGTTTGGACAAAGGGGAGAGAAGTGGTGCATGGAGTAACCGTTAAGACAACAAAAGGTCGTCTTTAAGACAAACTCCTCTTGAAGTGGCACATGGAGTATCCGTTAAGACAACAAAAGGCTAGTGTTTGGATAATCTCCACATAAAGTGACGCATTGGATTTCCTTGCAAGAATGGTTGCATGGACTCACAAAAAGGCTTTTTGCAGAATTGGTTGCTCGGGTTCGCGCAAAGGGATTTCTCTCCAACTTCATTTGTGCGAGGTCGCGCAAAGACCTTCTTAGGATAAGGGTTCCATATTAAGTGGTGCAAAAGATTTTTCTCTCCAACTTCATTTCAGTTGCACGGATAGGCGCAAAGACTTTTCTTCCTCTCTTTTAATTGCACGGAGTCACGTAACACCTTTTCCATTGTGCGGGTTCGTGTAAACCCTCTCCCTTTTTCTCTCTGTCTCTCTCTTGTCTTCCTTCTTGTCCCCCTTCTTGTCTTCCAACCAACAACCCTTCAAATGTGGCATGGGAAGCGGTATTTATAGGCATCCCTCTCTTACATAGTGGTGATCACCACCACTTCTTTCTTCATACAACTTCCACCATCCTTCCTTACATAGTGGTGTTCAACCATTTTTCCTTAAATAGTGGTGTACAACCACTTCTTCATTAAAATGACACCCATGCACCCCTTTTTACCAAAATACCCTATTCACTTCTTTTTACCAAAATACCCCCATTCACTGCTTTTTACCAAA
Organism: Magnolia sinica; assembly: GCF_029962835.1. Lineage (NCBI taxonomy): Eukaryota > Viridiplantae > Streptophyta > Magnoliopsida > Magnoliales > Magnoliaceae > Magnolia > Magnolia sinica. The sequence continues at coordinate 48,131,852 of NC_080580.1, forward strand.
ATATTCCCAGTCATTGCTTTTTACCAAAATACGCCCAGTCACTGCTTTTTACCAAAATACCCCAGTCACTGCTTTTTACCAAAATACCCTCACTCACTGTTTTTTACCAAAATACTCCCATTCACTCTTTTCTACCAAAATAAGGAGTGCACAACCCTGGGAAGGACCTTCACCATGGAATTCTCTGACCAATGTAATGGACATGTAATGGAATATTTTTTTTACCTCAACATCGATCATCTTCTGTATAATACTCTTTAGTGTCAAGCAATGTTCAATTCGTTGTCCAAGAAAATGGTGATAATAACAATAATCACTTTCTCTTTTTTACTTCATTTCCTTTAGACGCTTTGGCCGTGGCAATTTGATTTTTTCTGTAGCTAGCAATTGATTCATCATAGGAAGTATATCGTCTTCTTCAAATGTATATTTCCCGTAGTTCTTAAATTATCCGAACTCTTTCTTTACTTTCTTAGTTGTGGAATCATAACTTTTTATTTTCTTTTCTTCTTTGGCAATGTCTGTTGTTACTCTCTTAAGATTTTGAATAACTAATTCATACAAGAATTGAGCAGTTTCATGTTGATCCTTTCCAAATTGCAAGCTTTTATAATTCAATCTTAAAAATTCTGTATATTCGTATCAATAAGTCCTAACGTATGTCTGGTTTTATGCATTCTATACATATTTTGACTTGCTCTTCTTCTCTGGCAAGTTGTGAGCACGATACCCCTAGGGTTCTCCATTGACTGATGAATTCGTCAAATGATTTGTCTTCTTATTGGCGAGTAGAGGCTAATTCAGTTAAACTGACTTCTTTGTCAGAAGAGAAGAAATTTTCCATAGAAATACTCTGCATCTGTTCTCAAGTATAAATAGATCCTGGGATTAAAGCTAAATACCATCTGAAGGCTTTCCCTATCAAAGTAGACCCAAATAATCACAAATAATACTAAGGAACTCTAGAGAAATTTTTTATCATTATTATGAAGTGCATCATATGTTCTTCTGATTACCCATCCCCATTAAACTTCTTAAAGTTTGGGTGCTTGAAGTCAGCGGGAAATGACATTTCTTCTATTTTAGTGGGATATGGTGTCTGATATTGGAACCTTTTATTCTGATTTTGTTCCTTCTCTAGATGAATGGTTTTGGTAACCATTTGTCGGATTTCTTCATGCGTTATGTTCTGAGTAATATTAGGCACTGGTCCTTGAAATCTAACTGCTTGTGGTTGTGGCATTTGTACTTGTGGTTCAATGTTGTTAACGGCAGTCGCTGTTGGAAAATTAGGGACTTCTTTAGCAACATGCTCATTTGGTGAAGGTTGATTAATATCTGCCGATAAGTTTTATATTTCTTTATACTTTGATTGTCCTGATATTGAAGGAGAAAATGAACACTGCATTGCTGATGCTGTTGAGGAAGATGAAATGTTGTGATATTGAGTGATGAGGTGAGGCTGCACCTCATGGCATTTCGCATAATCGACCCTTTAGCTGTACTTAACAGGATGGTACTCCTTGTGGGACAAGATCAAACCCTTCGTCTTTTGGATGTCACTATCATCCATCCTTCATCATCTCGATGCGCTACTGGTGAAGTAGAAACCATTCCGGACATCACCTGACATTGTCTATCCTTGATCATAACTGATTTAACCTTCTCTGGTACTTTTTGTAGTAGTGGTCCAGTATTGTCGATGGAATCTACTAGGAATCTGTTAGGTGTGAAGTAGACAGCCACGTTAGTTGGGAGAAAAGTCCTTACGATTATGTAAGGACAAAATACCTATTATTCATAACAAAGTATTAGTTATTTTAATTAAATAAAATTGTACTTTGTTTTAGAGATGAAGGGGAGGATATTCCCATTGAGGGTCATCATTTTGGCATCTATTTGATGTCAAACAATGATAAAAGTTCTCTGAATATTTTCTAAGTTATCATTGAATAATAACAATCCCCAACAGAGTCGCCATTTTGTTTCGACAAGAAATGAATGCTTTTTATTCAGGAAATTATCATTCAATAATAACAAAGAAAGAATGAGAGAACAATAATCAAAAGTATTTTATTCATTTTGAATTCATTTACATCCTCGTATTTCCCTTGATTCAAAAACAAAGTACAATGAAAAAAATGATGAATAGTTTAATGGTAATTTCGAAAGTAATGCAATTTGAAAAACATCTGTTGCATTAGCAGAGAGTTGCGTAAGCTTGAGATCCTAGGTTCTTCACTCATATGTGTACAGTTTGTACATAGGAGAATAAGTCACGAATATGTCAAACTGTTATGTGGGTATTACCGTTGTGGGAGACTTCCGTTACAGAGGACTTCCATTGGGCAAGATTTTCATTATGCAAGATTTCTATTGTGTAGGAATTTTGTTGTGTTGGATTTCCTTTGTGCGGGATTTCTATTGTGTGAGAATTTCATTGTTTGGGATTTCTGTTTTGCGGGAATTCCGTTGTGCGGGAATTTCATTGTGCGCGATTTCTGTTGTGTAAGAATTCTGTTGTGCTCCGCTTTTCTCTTTCTCCAAGAGATCCTAAGCATTTTTAACTTCTGTCCTCCTCAAATGAGGATGAGAGAGGGTTATTTATAGGCTTTTCACATGTGTGAAGGCTATTTCCACATAATAGAACAGGAGGCGCATAACAGGGGTGCACGACAGGGAGCGCACAACATGGGGGCACAACAGGGGCGCACAACAGGGAGCTCATAACAAGATAGGGGGCACGCAACAGGGAGCGCATAACAGGATAGGGGGCATGCAACAGGGAGTGTACAACAGGACAAGGGGCACACAACAGGACATGTCACACCCCAAACTTGAAAACCGGGCTCACGAAATTCCTGATCGTCGAATCCGGTGCCAACAGCCTCTGTAGTACCTCATTCTTAGCTTCCAGCGCCCATACGCCAGATTCTAATCCTGAGATCCTATAAGGAGGATTTTTCAATGTACATTTATCTCGTAAAAGCATAACCACAAGTTTACCGAAATCACAAGGGCAATTTCATCATCACATATCCACAAATATAAATAGTTGAATACAATACTAAAAGAGAAATACATATATCGATAATCAAAGCTCCAGAAGACAGTTGCACGCTCCAAGCTTGACGCTGCTGTGACCTAACGCCACCTGCACACATCTATTGTGCATAAGGTTATAGAACACTTAGAGGGTGGTGTAAGTGTGTGCGCAAGGTAAGTGTCAAGTATGCAATATCAGAGCAATGTAGAAACATGCCGGAAAGTCCATAATTACCATCAGCCTTATCCAGGCTATGCGATGCAAAACAAAATAAGCCAATATCATATATTGAGGAAACAATGTAAATCAGCTATGCAATGTAGAGTCATAATAAGCCAAATATCATATACTGAGGATGCGATGCAATATGCAAATCCTGACTGGTCCACAAATACCGTCAACCTCAACTAGGCCATATAAATGTAGAAACATTGCAACTCAAAATGCCATATGCTACGGATGTAATGCAATGTGCGGTGCGAATGAAATGACCAAGCTGGAGTATGAAGTCAGGATGATAATACGTAGTATCGCAGGCTATGGGGTTCATTACAAGAAACTTCTATCCAAACTAGTCCCATACCTAAATTTGAATAGTCAGACTCAATGTGGTAAACTCCTAATCTCAAGTTAGTCACGTGCCCTAACCGAAATCCTGGCCATTACGAAAGCACATAATAATTAGTTGTACACCACTAGCCTGAGTGGATAGTGAATGAATGAATCAATCAAATATTGAGTATGTAACTGCTACTTAGTAAGTCCACATATCAGTATCGTACATCTCTAGGATCATCACCGGGGTCTAGTACACTCCAAGCTGGCTACCGCCCCTGCTGGCCACGCAGCCCAGCGGGTGAAAAAGACATCACTACCCACCTGCCAATATCGGCCTAGCTCATCGATAGCGGACCCATTTGTGAGCTGGTCAAACTCAGCCTAGCTTACAACCCCCTCATTCAGGCGGATAAGGCCACACCCCTCCCAACCAACCACGACACAGTGAAAAGTACAGCCTCCTGGTATTCAGCACTTGGCGCTCATGTCTTCCTCTCGGTCTAGACGTTGGAGCATCTCTTGGCCATGGGAGTTTAGGGAGTTTCACCCACGGACATCTAAAGTGCTCATATGCTCAAACCAAACATTTCTAGTGTCCCATCTGGCCATCCACGATAGGCTTATGGAGGCCTCAACCTTGATGTCGCTAGGGCTGCAAATAATCATGTCACAAAATGCGAGACACATGAGTTGTACCATCCAATCATGCATCAAACCTACGTGTACCGCGTGCTCATGTTGGGCAACTCCATCTCTCAAGGAGTCCCATAATAAACCAACCCAATGGCATATGCTATGATCAATCACTCCTCATATCAAGCATACATATGATGCACATAAGCATGTATCATGATGTAATAAAGTACATAGGCATGATTATCTAATAGGGTAAAAATAATAATCCATAATCGACCATCACTGGCATATCGCATGCAAAGAGTAGGAGCGAAACGATATGCCCCTTCTATAACTATAGGAGCCCATACAGTATGTCTTACATTAGCCTTCCAAGGCTCAGCATGATCCAAGATGGGGACGACGGGTCTAGTCCATACGTCGAGATAGGTTCTACATAGTGGATATACCCAAACCTGATACTATAAATTTTTCTATCTATGGCAAGGGGTGATGATGTACTAAGCAACACATAACATAGATAATACATTAATGTCCAAGATGGACCTCGCACTTGTCTCAACAAAGAGACGGATGATGCAGAAGATATATACATGACACAAGGTCCTAGCAAATGAGATATAAAGGTGGGATACACCTCTCGTGGTGAGTCAAGTGGGTATGTAACAAGGTGAGTTCACAAGGTAAGTTAATAGAATGAACAATTGGGTTTCCTAAATCTCTATATCATGTAATAAATTGGGCTTCCTTATAGGGCTCGATACACACACAAAGTGGGCTTGGTGGAGTTCCTACAACTAGGACTATGTGTCCTTCCGTTGGGTAGCCTGCTCAACACCTAAGTGGGCCTTTAGTATGGTCACTACGCGAGGGCAAAACATGAATTTAAGTGGTCCATATTTCCTATGAAAGGCCTGGTGTGAATATAAGGTAGGCTTCAAGGTTTGGGTACTTCTATTAGCATCAATGGGGCCCAATAGTTTGGGATAGCCCAAAAAGGTGAGATGGATCATACTTATACTAGTGGGGGGCCATCAATTTAGGTTAGCCCACAACAAGGGGAGATGAGAATGGGCCTAATAACGGGTCCTAGGGAGGGTTAAAATGTAGGCATTTAACCATCATTGCTCTTACAATATGGACATAACCACCATTACTTCCAAGGTACGATCCATTTGGGATCCGAATTAGAATCGTAACGGGGCTCTTGGCCCTCCAAATATCTTAAAAGTGGATGGACAACGCGTGCCCATCACTCACACATGGTGGGCCTGCATAAGGTAGCCCCATGGTGGGCATATAATCCATAGATCGGGGTGGGCCTCTCAACGCAATGGGGCTTACGACCTTAGAGAAATGGATAAACGGTGTGAATATAACACATACATCATGGTGAAATCACTCATCACAATTGGGCCTCATATAAGGGCCTCGAATACACCACATCGGGCCTCACACATATACATCACTTGGGCCTCATACACAGGCCGCATATACATCACAATGGGCCTCCATACATGGGTTGCACATACATCACATTGGGCCTCAAACACGGGCCGCATATACATCACAATGGATCTCATTATATGGGCCGCACATACATCACAATGGGCCTCATTACATGGGTTACAAATACATCACAATGGGCTATGTCCCATGGGCCTCAAATGTATCACAATGGGCCTCATCCCATGGGCCTCATGTACATCAAGCGGGCCGCATCACATGGGCCTCAACAATGGGCCTCATATTCATCAGCGGGCCGCATCATATAGGCCGCAACAATGGGCCTCATATTCATCGGGTGGGCCGCATCATGTAGGCCGCAACAATGGGCTTCATATACATCAAGATGGGCCGCAACAATGGGCCTCATATACATCAAGTGGGCCGCATCACATGGGCCTCAACAATGGGCCTCATATTCAATGGGTGGGCCGCATCACATAGGCCGCAACAATGGGCCACATATACATCAAGATGGGACGCAACAATGGGCCTCATATACATCAAGTGGGCCCATCCTCCTAGCGAGACTATCTACACCATTCATCTATTTATAGAGATCATTTTAGAGCATTACCCAAAAAAATGAATCATAACGGACGATCATCTGGACCGTACCACAAATAGTAGTGGAGATAATGATTTTCACTGTTAACAATCACATGGCCTACCATAACGTTTATTTCCCATCCAATCTGATCATACGATCACAAAGACCTGAATTAAGAGGAAAAACCAATTTCACATTGATCCAAAACTTATGAGATCCCAAATAGGATTTCAATGGTAGACGTTCAATCCCTCACAGGTTTTGCAGAGTGGTCCACTTGATAGATGGTGTTGATAAAGCACATGCATCACGGTGCAACCCACTGTCCAGCAATTTGGTCGATGAAGATAAAACACATATATCATGGTGTGGTCCACAGTCTAGATGGATGGACATCGTGGATGTAAAACAGATACATCATGGCTGGGGGTCCACACAGCCCGTCCAGATGGACGGCTGCTACACAATGCATACATTAAGGTGGGGCCCACCCCACATGTGCAGCACGTGTGGGGTGGATCCCACACTGTAAAAAAAAGGATGGATGGTATGTATATAACAGATATCTCACGATGAGACCCACAAAACTTGTTGACGTCAAGGAGCAACTATGTGGCTGCGTGGGACCACCGTCCAGGGTCTGGACGGTGTGGATCTCATCATGTGGGACCACACGTGTGGGGGTCCACACCCCATCAGATGAACAATGTTGATGAAACACATGCATCACGGTAGATGCACGGCGTGGATCAAATACATGCACCTGGGTCCCACTTCCTCAAATGGATGGCGTGGATAAAACGCATGTGACATGGTGGATCCCACCGTCCAATAAAACACATACCTCAGTGGTCCCCACACGTCCAGCTTCTGGACGGTGTTGAAATACAACATATACATCATTATGGGGCCCTCGTCTAGCTAATGGATGGTGCGGATGCAACGCACCAATCAAGGCAAGCCCCACATGTGTGGGTAAACAGATAAATCAGGGTGGGACCATGATCTGGACGGTCTGATGACCCAACGTCCAAAAGTGTTGGACGGTGGGGATAAAGTAGATACATCAAGGTGGGTCCACGGGTGTGGCCCACCAGGCTTTCAATGAAGCTGATATTTATTTTCTCTTTATTCGGGTCTGCTGGATAGTACCAGCAGTGCTGGACCGTCTAGCCACCTGCTGGAAGTCGGCAAAGGTGGGCCCCACGGGTGGCCGGCATAAATAAAATACATACATCATGGTGGGCCATCATACGAAAAGGAGAGAGAGAGAGAGAGAGAGAGAGAGAGAGGGAGGGAGGGAGAGGGAGATGACGATGGAGGGGAGGGGCTCCGCCACTATGAGCCCTCCCTAGGTGGGCCATGCAAAGACAATACATACATCAAAATGGGTCCCAAATCGTATGTCTTAAATCATAAAAAAAAAAATCAATGGTGGAGATCCCTTTCCACCAAACAAAATGCAAGGTCTAGATGACCTTTCACAATGGAAAAAATAAACATCATGATGGGGTCCATGGAGAATGGCCCCATCATGGAATAATCATATGAATCATGGTGGCCCATCGGCTACACCTAGGGTCCAAAGTGAGATACATACCATCAATGGGTAGACCCCACTTGGTCCATCATCAAAACATAAGTCTATTCCTACAAAACACCCACTGATAGTCCTCTTCCTTAGCTCCTTTGAACCCTTGCCTCCTAAGCTCTCTCTATTTGGTGGAGGATGATGAAGATTGAAGGGTTGGATGGTGAGGTTTGGGGGTAGGAAAGTAGGCCTTGATCTTGGGTTCTTTTCTTTCCTTAGAATTTTTCTCTTGGTTGCTTGGGATTTGGGTAGAGAAATGAAGTGGGATAGAGTGAAAGATGGGAGAGAGGAATGGTTGTGTAAGAGGGATGTGATGAGAGGTATGGGTGTGTAAGGAGAGATGACATGAGGGTTGACTTATGGTTAAGAGAGGAATGAGTGTCATACCTTGTTGGTGAGAAAGGGATGGGCTAGGTATGGGTTGTGATGGGATGTGCACTTGACTTGTGATTAATTGATTGATGTGCTGGGCTGTAGAGATTCTCTCGAAATTCGCAACGCACGGCATTTCTTCGAAATATAGGCGGGCTCACAACTCCTAGCCTGAGTATTGCATCAGTGTGCAAGAGGCGGCGTTAGAACCTCGGCGACGGCACGGCCACTAGGGTATAAGTCTCAGTTTAAGTCGACTCGGGTTGATAGTGTACGACTCAGAGTCACGCGCAAATGCCAATTATAGGTTGCGGGTCTCCAAAATTCGATGTGGAGGATCGTGGAAGTTTAAGGAATGGTACGGTCCAGGATATGGGCCTTACAGCTCTCCCCTCCTAATAAAAATTGTCCTCGAAATTTACACTACACGAAGCTAAATAGAGCTCACCGAGGGAAATCACATCACTATATATATATCAAAAACACAACATATAATTACCATCAAACTTCAAAAGGATGGGGATGACGCCTGCAAATCTCAGCCTTTTGCTCCCAAGACGCCTGATCTACACTATGATGACCCCACTGATCCTTGGATCCCAGATTAGAAACGATCGAAACTGGGATACTATGTAGTCTCACAATCTCATCAATGACTAATCTAACAATACGGTCCTAAAGCTTAGTTGCACGAATCATTGACGACTCCTCCCGATGGTTGTGGGTCCTGATGGGGAGGTGTATGTCCCCTCTATGGTAGATGTTGTTGTTGCTGCTGTTGGGATCTCGGCGGTAGATACTATCATCCCTACTGTTGCTGTGGAGGCTACTGCTGAGGATGGGGACACTCGCTCCTACGATGCCCTATCCCACCACATCTAAAGTAAGAACCTATGAACTGACGCAGAGGAGGTACTACTGGCGCTCGAAAAGTTAGGTGGTTCCTATGCCTCTGCGACTGTTGTTGCCGCTGTCGGGAGCTACTTGAGGGGACCTTCCTCTTCTGGTCTCCTCCCTGGAAACGCGGGGTATCAAGTCACCTGTAGTCGCATAGAAGGGAGCTCGCATGCACCTTCTCAGCCTAGGCAGATGTATCCGTGGGTTACCTATCTTGCCCCTGAAGAATCGCGATCATCGCCTGCAACATCTACTGAAGTCGATCCACGCTCACTGATATGGTCAAGACCGTACTGGTCTCAGATGCGAGAGTCGCTTGGCTTGCTCTCTCAGCTGTCATGTCCTACAGGAAGGAGCAAGGGCCTATTATACTTGAACACTCTCGAATATACACACGATGGGGAGCTATATCAAAAAGTTTCTAAGTTATTCGAACTTGGGGATCTAATCATTCTAAGTTCACAGCAATCACACAGTGAAGGGTAGCTATTGGCAGATATGTGATGTTATCCTCAGGTATTCTCAAGTTATGCTCTGATACGAACTTCTGTCACGCACCAAACTCAGAAACCGGGTTCACAAAATTCCTAATCACCGAATTTGGTGCCGATAGCCTCCATAGTACCCCATTCTCGGCTTCCAGCACCCATACGCCAGATTTCGATCCTGAGATCCTACAAGGAGGATTTTTCAATGTGCATTTATCTCGTAAAAGCATAACCACATGTTTACCCAAATCACAAAGGCAACATCATCATCACATATCCACTAATATAAACAGTTGAATACAGTACTGAAAGGGAGATACATATCTCGATAATCAAAGCTCCAGAAGATAGCAGCATGCTCCAAGCTCGACGCCGCTGCGACCTAACACCACCTGCACGCATCTATCATGCATAAGCTTATAGAAAGCTTAGAGGGTGGTATAAGTGTGTGCGTAAGGTAAGTGTCAAGTATGCAATATCAGAGCAATGTGGAACATGATGGTAAATCCATAATTTTCATCAGCCTTATCCAGGTTATGCGATGCAAAATATAATAAGCCAATATCATATACTGAGGAAACAATGTAGATCAGCTATGCAATGTAGAGTCATAATAAGCCAAATATCATATACTGAGGATGCAATTCAATATACAAATCCTGACGGGTTCGTGAATACCGTCAACCTCATCTAGGCCATATAAATGCAGAAACATAGAAACTCAAAATGCCATATGCCACGGATATAATGCGATATGCAGTATGAATGAAATGACCAAGCTGGAGTGTGAAGTTGAGATGATAGTACATAGTATCACAGGCTATGGGGTTCATCACAAGGGACTTCTATCCAAACTAGTCCCATACCTAAATTTGGATAGCCAGACTCAATATGGTAAACTCCTGATCTTAGGTTAGTCACGTGCCCCAATCGAAATCCTGGCCATTGCGAAGGTACACAACAATTAGTTACGCACCACCAGCCCGAGTGGATAGTGAATGAATGAATGAATCAAATGTTAAGTACACAACTACTGCTCAGTAAGTCCACATATCAATATCGTACATCTCTAGGATCATCATCGAGGTCTAGTACACTTCAAGCTAGCTACCCCCCTTGCCGGTTGCATAGCCCAGCAAGTGGAAAAGACCTCACTACTCACCTGCCAATATCGGCCCTGCTTGTTGATAGCGAACCCATTTGTAAGCTGGTCAAACTCAGCCTAGCTTACAGCCCCCTCACTCAAGCGGATAAGGCCACACCCCCTCCCAACTGACCACGACACGGTGGGAAGCGCGGCCTCCTGGTATTCGGCACTCAGTGCTCATGTCTTCCACTCGGTCTAGACGTTGGAGGTCCCCTGGCCACGGGAGTTTATGAACTTTCACCCACAGACATCCAAAGTCTACATATGCTCAAACCAAACATTTCCGGTGTCCCATCTGACCATCCATGATATGCTTGTTGAGACCGCAACCTTGATGTCGCTAGGGCGCCAAATGATCATGTCACAAAATGCGAGACCCATGAGCCATACCATCTAGTCATACATTAAACCTACGCATACCACACGCTCATGTGGGGCAACTCCATCTCTCAGGGAGTCCCATAATAAACCAACCTAATGGCATATGCTATGACCAATCACTCATCATATCAAGCATACTTATGATACGCATGAGCATGTATCATTATGTAATAAAGTACATAGGCATGATTTGCTAATAGGGTAGACAACAATAATCCACAATCGACCATCACCGGCGTATGGCATGCAAAGAGTAGGAGCTAAACGATATGCCCCTTCTACAACTATAAGAGCCCATGCGGTATGTCTTACATTAGCCTGCCAAGGCTCGGCATGATCCAAGACGGGGACGATGGGTCTAGTCCATACATCGAGATAGGTTCTACATAGTGGATATATCCAAACCTAATACTACAAACTCTTCTATCTATAGCAAGGGGTGATGATGTACTAAGCAACGGATAGCCTAGATGATACACTAATGTCCAAGATGGACCTCGCACTTGTCTCAACAAAGAGACAGACGATGCGAAAGATATATACATGACACGAGGTCCTAGAAAATGTGATATAAAGGTGGGATACACCTCTCATGGTGAGTCAAGTGGGTATGTAACAAGGCGAGTTCACTAGGTAAGTTAACAGGGTGAACAATTGGGTTTCCTAAATCTCTATATCATATAATAAACTGGGCTTCCTTATGGGGCTTGATACACACACAAAGTGGGCTTGGTGAAGTTCCTACAACTAGGAATATGTGTCCTTCCAAACGGATTGGGTAGCCTGCTCAACACCTAAGTGGGCCTTGGGTACGGCCACTACGCGAGGGCAAAACTAAATCTAAGTGGCCCACATTTCTTATGGAAGGCCTTGTGTGAACATAAGGTGGGCTTCAAGGTTTGGGTACTTCTATTAACATCAATGGGGGCCCAATAATTTGGGATAGCCCAAAAAGGTGAGATGGATCATACTTATACTAGTGGGGGGGCATCAATTTAGGTTAACCCACAACAAGGGGAGATGAGAATGGGCCTAATAACAGGCCCTAAGGAGAGTTAAAATGTGGGCATTTAACCATCATTGCTCTTACAATATGGACATATAACCACCATTACTCCCAAGGTGCAATCCATTTAGGATCGGAATTGGAATCGTAATGGGGCTCTCGGCCCTCCAATTATCTCGGAAGTGGATGGACAGCGCATGCCCATCACTCACACATGGTGGGCCTGCATAAGGCAGCCCCATGGTGGGCATATAATCAATAGATCAGGGTGGGCCTCTCAAGGCAATAAGGCCCACGACCTTAGAGAAATGGATGAACGATGTGAATATAACACATACATCATGGTAGAATCACTCATCACAATTGGGGCTCATATAAGGGCCTTGAATACACCACATTAGGCCTCACACAAAGGCCACATATACATCACTTGGGCCTTATACACGGGCCGCATATACATCACAATGGGCCTCATTACATGGGCCGCACATACATCACATTGGGCCTCAAACACGGGCCGCATATAACTCATAATGGGTCTCATTATATGGGCCGCACATACATCACAATGGGCCTCATTACATGGGCCGCAAATACATCATAATGGGCTACGTCCCATGGGCCTCAAATGTATCAGAATGAGCCTCGTCCCATTGTAATGACCCAAAAAATTTTGTGCAAAGACCCGAGTACTACCTCAAATTCTTTAGAAGTTTATTATGGGTTAATTAGCGCTAAAATCGATTGCTTATGAAATTAGCATCAATCACTTTAAATTTGATCTACAGGAATCAAAACTTGTAGAATCATTAGCGCTATGTTACTCTGAAATCTGGGATTCAACGCTTGATCCAGTTGCTCTCGGGAATATTTAGAAACTTTGGATCGGACCTGGACTGCGCGTCGAAAGTCCGATAGCGATGATCTTAGATAGTTATGGTCACCTTGTTGGGCTTGACCATCACCTTAGAAATCAAGTCCAGATGATATCCTGGGTCGATTTATTTGAGTCCGGAGTAAAGAGTGTGAGAAAGATGAGAAATAAAATATGATTTTATGAAATCTGAGTCATGTCGCTTGCGCGATGATTTTAAGCTTTCTGACCATTGGATTCTGACCCAATTTCAACCTCGGATCAGGGAAGATCTGGCATGTCATAGTGCTTGTGGACCTGATCGAGTTTCGGTGACCATTAAATTGAGATTGGTCCGCCACGGCTGATCTGTAAATTCGATTGGTACAAAAACTCAGTTTGACCTAGATCCATGGTCAGTGAGCTTAAGTCTGACCGCACGTAGAAAAAGGACCACCGGTAGTGCTCCGTTGGATCGAGAGAGGCTTGTTTTGGTTATAACCTAAGTATACCTTGGCCTTGGGGCTATTTTCATCAATGTTAGGCCTATATAAAGACCTTATAACCCTCACTCTCTATTCCATATGAATTTCCTAAACCCTAGCTAAGAGAGAGAGAGAGGAAAAGAGAGAGAAAGTGAGAGAGAAGTTGGTGAATCATCTTGAGATTCGTCCTTGTTACTTTGCATCCCTAAACCGTCACTTCTGAATCGTTATTCCGGCGATTCTAAGTTCATTCTTGGGTAAGTTAATCAAACCCTAGTCTGTTTTAGAGCTTAGAATAACCTATATGTTGATGTAGCTCAATTCTATTCATGCCTTAGGTTTTCTAGTCGTCGTTGACGAAGACTTATCGTCTGAATCCGATTGGTGCGCTTTTTCTGGTTTAAGGTGCGGACTATATTCATGTAGGTTATGGTTTTCAAGGCTTTCAATGTCAAATAATGGTTTATTATTGTTGTGGGTGTAATTTCACATGCCAAATGCGATATTTATATTGCATTCCTGATATATATGAGTTATGTTGAGATTTGTGTGTTCTGTGTATGTAGAAAGTATCATATATGTACAAAATACGAACTTGTGTTTGCCATGATTAACTGTTGTGTATTTGTGCTAGTTGTATGTGTGTCAACTCCTTGGCAAAAGGAATTGTCCAAATGTGTGTATCACTAACATACGTCATGTATGTTGGAATGTGTAGTCTAAGTGTTTGTAGAAATGTCTGAATGATCTAATGTGTAACATATTATCCTATTTACGGGCGTTGAGAAGAGATTCTCAACTCTCCTATTGGTGTGTATGATTTCCTACATTTAATTTACATTCTTTATTATTTTAGTTCAAGCACTACTTATGTTGAAATCCATGTTAAGTTGATATTTTTCAAATGCTCACATATTGTATGATTTGAATTGTTGTGCCATTACTGTTCTAAATTGTTAACATGAATATCTGTTATAATTGAATGTGTTTGGGACTATGAAATAGTCCAGGAAATCGGTAACAGCCCTTGAGTTCATGGCCGAGATTGTTTTCGCCACGTAGGATGTGTTTGACGAACCCGGGTCATATTAGGGTTGTCGGTAGTGGTTTGGTCACGCGGAGTGTTTGCGAACTCTATGTCATTCAACTCAATGTGCGCTCGCGCTAGTCGAGTTCGTCAAGTAACCCGATTATCCCGATGTATGCTCACCATGTATGGACGCAATTGTTTGAATCTAGGGTACCAAACTTACCGATAAAATTTCGTTAACCATTGTACCTTGATCCACTAAGACTCATGAGCCGGACATGGTGGTATGGGACACCGTGGTCGAGTTGTCGGCCTATGCTGGGGTGACGAGCCTTCCCATAGTGACCAGTGAGCACACCAGACTCATGAGCCGATTATGGTGGTATGGGACACTATATTCGCGCTGTCGGCCTACATTGATTGGTGACGAGCCCGTTTTAGTGACCTCGAGCATACTTTGATACTGCATTAAGGCGACGAGCCTTAGAGTAGTAACTAAGGTATGATAGGCGTGCATTGATTGGTGACGAGCCCTTTGCAGCGACCTAGAACCATATGATCATATGAGATTGCCTAGGACTGACGACCCTAGAATGGATCCCTATTTGGGAATTGATATGAGGAAGGTACTTTAGCTTCCCAATCCTACTGTATGAAAAGGACTAATAACAACTTGGTAATCATGTTCATGCACCGCATTGCATGTGCGTAGGGGTCATTGGCACTGTGGGAGTGTAACGCCCTGAAATTCGGGGGTCGAGCATAACTCAGCTCCCGAGTTCCAAAACATCACTTATGCAACATATTTAATGATGAATGTATGTTGACTGTATTAGTGCATAAAACATGGAATAGATTAAGCCAAAACACAGATATGATTCAGGGATAAGTGAATAAAGCAAGCGGAAGACTTATAGGAAAATATGTGTACAAGTGTAAATTCCTGAATTACATATACAAGCCAGATCATTTGAAAGTGTTATTTAACAAAATTATAAGTATCAAGTTACATCATTTCAGTCCCCAGAAATATCCCAGAAATCCCACACATCAGACCAAGGCTCGCTAGAACCCGTCTGAAAACTGCATATAGGAGAAGGCAGCCTCGTCGTCATCCAGCTCCCGCTCTGCCTCAGACGTCGCATCCACATCTGCAACATCAGGGCCTAAGACAGAGTCTGGTGGGTGTGTAACACCGCCCCAGAAACGTGGGAGTGAGTGATCAACTCAGTGGAACAATAAGGCACTGGTTAACATGTTATCAGTTCAATCAAACAGTAATGATAAAGCAGAACAATTAAATAAATCCTAAGTACTCTTGTTAATGCAAGGATGAATGCAATATGATGCGTGCCCTCACGCGTACACCCTCAGCGTCTTCATCTTACGTTACGCATGACATCGCCTCAAAGTGCGCCACATCTACAAAGCACATGCAAATGCGGTGCATGGATATGATTACCAAGTTGTTATTAGTCCGTTTCACACAACAGGATTGGGAAGCTAAGATACCTTCCTCATATCATCATCCAAACAGTAATCCATACTAGGGTCGTCAATCCTAGATATCTCATACGATCATATAGTTGAGGTCGTAGCAAAGGGCTCGTCACCAATCAATGCATGCCTTTCATGCCTTTACTACCACAGATCGGCTCGTCACCTCCTTGCGGTATCCAGGTATGCTCGAGGTCACTACAAAGGGCTCGTCACCAATCAATGTAGGCCGACAGCACGAATATAGTGTCCCATACCACCATAATCGGCTCACGAGTTAAGTTGCTCACTGGTCACTACGGGGAGGCTCGTCACCCCAGCGTAGGCCGACAGCTCGACCACGGTGTCCCATACCACCATGTCCGGCTCATGAGTCTTAGCAGATCAGGTACCATGGTTATTAGGATTTCACTGGTAAGTTCGGTACCCTAGATTCAAGCAGTAGCGTCCATACATGGTTAACATACATCGGACAATCGGGTTACTTGACGAACTCGACTAGCACGAGCGCACGTCGAATTGAGCGACATAGAGTGCGCAAACACTCCGCGTGGCCAAACCACTGCCGCCAACTCTAATACGGCTCGGGTTCGTCTAATACGTCCTACGTGGCGAAAGCAATCTCAACCACGAATATAGGGTCAATTACCGATCTCCTGGACTAAGGCATAGTCCCAAATATCCTACACTACTACAGATATTCATATGGAATGTAAAACAGTAATGGAACAATAACTCAAATCATGTTACATACACATCTGAAGAATATCAACTTAACATAAATGTAAGCATAGGAGATGCTTGAATTTAAATAACTTGAAAGATAACTGCATAAAGGAAAACATGCGCATCAATAGGAGTATTGAGAATCACTTCTCAACGCCCACGCTTAGTGTAATCAGTTACACTTAGATCATTCATGCATTTCTACAAACACTTAGCATACAAGGAACAACATACATGACGTATGTTGGAATACATGCACTTAGACAATTCCCTTTACCAAGGAGTTGTCATACATGCATCTAGCATACATACATGACCAATAATCATGGCAAGCACAAGTGCGTATTTTATACGTATACGGTACTTTATAAATACACTTAGAATACACAAATCTCAATATAGCACATGCATATCAGGAAAGCAATGTAAACATAACATTTGACATGTGAAATCTCATCCATAACAAGAATAAATCACTAACTGGGATTGAAAGCCTTGAAAACCATAACCTATACACTTAAAGTCCGCACCTTAAGCGAAGAAAGAACCGCCGAACTGATTTAGACGAGTTGTCTTCGTCAACGGCGCTAGAATACCCTAAAATAAGGATAGAAATGAGATACAACAACACCAAGTCTAATCTAAGCTCTAACACGGGTTAGGGTTAGGTTAACTTACCCCAAAAGAACTCAGAATCGTCAGAGGAACGATTCAAAGTAAAGGTTCAAAGGTGAAGAAGAACAAGGAAGAATCAAGATGGTTCACCAACCAATCTCTCTCACTAACTCTCTCTTTTCCACTCTCTTTCCAAGCTAGGGTTAGAGAAAATTCGTATGGAAATGAGAGCTAGGGTTTAAGGACTATATATAAGCCTTAAAATGATGGAAATAACCCCAGGGTCAAGGTATACTTAGGTTATAACCAAAGCACGCCTTTCTCGATCCAACGAAGCACTTCTGGTGGGCCTATAACCACGAAAGGTCGGACTTAAGCTCATTGACCATGGATCTAGGTCAGGCTGAGTTTTCGTACCGACCGGCTCTTCAGATCAGCCGTGGCGGACCACACTCAATTCAACGGTCACGGAAACTCGATCAGGTCCACAAGCACTAGGATATGCCTGGGCCAACCATCCTGATCAGAGGGTGAAATTGGGTCAGAATCCAACGGTCAGAATGCTTAAAATCGTCGCACAAGCGACACGACTCAGATTTCAATAAAAGCATATTAAATTCCAACCGTTCTCACACTCTTCACTCCGAGCTCAACCAAATCGACCCAGAACATCAGATCGACTTGATTTTCGAGGTGAAGATCAAGCCCAACTCGGTGACCGCAACAGCCTAAGATCATCGCTATCGGACTTTCGACGCGCGGTCTAGGTCCGATCCAGATCTTCTAAAAATTTCCCAGAACAACTGGATTTAGCGATGGATCCCAGATTTCAGAGTAACATAGCGCTCACTAATCTACACGTTTAGAGCCATGCAGATACAATTTAAAGTGATTGATGCGAATTTCACAAGCAATCGAGTAAAGCGCTAATTACCCCAAAACAACTACTTAAGGAAAGATTAGCACAAAAATTCCAAGGTCGTTACAGGGAGTTTGTCATGCGTAACGTAAGATGAAGACGCTGAGGGAGTGCAGGCGAGGGCATGCATCATTTATACATACATCCTTGTATTAACAAGAGTACTTTAGACGTGTTTAATTGTATTGCCTTATCATTACTGCTTGATTGATTTGATATCATGTTAACTTTTACTGTATAGTTCCACTGAGTTGATCACTCACTCCCACATTCTGGGACGGTGTTTCAACACCAACCAGACTTTGTCTTAGATGCAGATGATGATGAGACCCCTAAGGCAGAGCAGGAGTACGAGGATGATGAGGACGCGTTTTCTTTTATGCAATTCTCAGGTGGGTTCATGTGAGCCGTGTCCTGATCAACGGGGATTCTGGGTTTTCTTTGAGAATAGATGAATCTCATTTTGATACTTGTATTTTGAAGATAAACACTTGTAATTATGACCTGACAGAGCATACATATCACAGGGACTTACACATGTACACATATATTTCTTTAAGTCTTCTGCTTGCGTTTTTCACTTATTCCTGGATTATGCTTTGCAGTTTGGCATAATCTATTCCATGTTTTATGCACTCATACAGACAACATACATCTATCATTACATATGTTGCATAAGTGATGTTTTGGAACTCGGAGCTGAGTTATGCTCGACCCTCGAATTTCAGGGCGTTACACCCATGGGCCTCATGAACATCAAACGGGCTGCATCACATGGGCTTCAATAATGGGCCTCATATTCATCGGGCGGGCCGCATCACATAGGCCGCAACAATGGGCCTCATATACATCAAGTGGGTCGCATCACATGGATCTCAACAATGGGCCTCATATTCAACAGGTGGGCCGCATCACATCGGTCGCAACAATGGGCCTCATATACATCAAGATGGGCTGCAACAATGGGCCTCATATACATCCAGTGGGCCCATCCTCCTAGCAGGACTATCTATACCATTCATCTATTTATAGAGATCATTTTAGAGCATTACCCAAAAAAATGAATCATAGCGGAAGGATCATCTAGACTGTACCACAAATAGCAGTAGAGATAACGATTTTCATTGTTAACAATCACAGGGGCTACCATAATGTTTATTTTCCATCCAATCTGATCATACGATCACAAAGACCTGAATTAAGAGGAAAAACCAATTTCACATTGATCCATAACTTCTGAGATCCCAAACGGGATTTCAATGGTAGATGTTCAATCCCTCACAGGTTTTGCAGTGTGGTCCACTTGATAGACGGTGTTGATAAAACACATAAATCACGGTGCATCCCACCATCCGGCAATCTAGACATTGGAGATAAAACACATATATCATGGTGTGGTCCACGGTCCAGATGGACGGACAGCGTGGATGTAAAGCAGATACATCATGACTGGGGGTCCACACAGCCCGTCCAGATGGACAACTACTACATAATGCATACATTAAGGTGGGGCCCACCCCACATGTGCAGCACATGTGGGGTGGATCCCACGCTGTAAAAAAAATGGACGAATGGTATGTATATAACACATATCTCATGATGAGACCCACAGAACTTGTTGACGTTAAGGAGTAGCTATGTGGCTACGTGAGACCCACCGTCCAGGGTCTGGACGGTGTGGATCTCATCAGGTGGGACCACACATGTGGGGGTCCACATCCCATCAGATGGACAACATTGATGAAACACATGCATCACGGTGGATGCATGGCGTGGATCAAACACATGCATCACAGTGGATGCACGGAGTGGATCAAAAGCATGTGACAAGGTGGATCCCACTGTCCAGATGGACGGTGGGAATAAAACACATACCTTGGTGGTCCCCACACGTTCTGGATGGTGTTGAAATACAACATATACATCATTTTTGGGCCCTTGTCCAACCAATGGACAGTGCGAATGTAATGCACTAATCAATGTAGGCCCCACACGTGTGGGTAAACGGATACATCAGGTTCGGACCATGATCTAGACGGTCTGATGACCCACCGTCCAAAACTGTTGGTTGGTGGGGATAAAGCAGATACATCAAGGTGGGTCCACACGTGTGGCCCACTAGGCTTTCAATGAAGCTGATATTTATGTTTTCTCTTTATCCAGGACTGCTGAACCACCTGCTGGAAGTCAGCAAAGATGGGCCCCACGGGTGGCCGGCATAAATAAAATACATGCATCATGGTGGGCCATCATACGAAAAGGAGAGAGAGAGAGAGAGAGGGAGAGAGAGACGACGATGGAGGGGAGGGGCTCCGCCACTATGAGCCCTCCCGAGGTGGGTCATGCAAATACAAATAAATACATTAAAATGGGTCCCAAATCGTATGTGTCCTAAATCATTAAAAAAAATCAATGGTGGAGATCCCTTTCCACCAAATAAAATGCAAGGTCTAAATGACCTTTCACAATGGAAAAAATAAACATCATGATGGGGTCCATGGAGAATGGCCCCATCATGGAATGATCATATGAATCATGGCGGGCCATCGGCCACACCTAGGGTCCGAAGTGAGATCCATACCATCAATCGGTAAACCCCACTTGGTCTATCATCAAAACATAAGTCTATTCCTATAAAACACCCACCGATGGTCCTCTTCCTTAGCTCCTTGGAACCCTTGCCTCCTAAGCTCTCTCTATTTGGTGGAGGATGATAAAGATTGAAGGGTTGGATGGTGAGGGTTGGGGGGTAGGAAAGTAGGCCTTAATCTTGGGTTCTTTTCTTTCCTTAGAATTTTTCTCTTGGTTGCTTGGGATTTGGGTAGAGAAATGAGGTGGGATGGAGTGAAAGATGGGAGAGAGGAATGGTTGTGTAAGAGGGATGTGATGAGAGGTATGGGTGTGTAAGGAGAAATGACATGAGGGTTGACTTATGGATGAGAGGGGAATGGGTGTCATACCTTGTTGGTGAGAAAGGGATGGGATAAGTATGGGTTGTGATGGGATGTGTACTTGAATTGTGATTGATTGATTGATGTGATGAGTTGTAGAGATTCTCTTGAAATTCGCAACACATAGCGTTTCTTCGAAATATACGCGGGCCCACAACTCCTGGCCTGGGTATCGCATCAGTGCGCAAGATGCGGCATTGGAACCGCGGCGGCGACGCAGTCGCTAGAGTACAAGTTTCGGGTTAAGTCAACTCAGGTTGACATGGTGCGATTCAGGGTCACGCATAAATGTTGATTATAGGTCGCAGGTCGCCGAAATTCAACGGGGAGGATCATGAAAGTCTAAGAAATGGTACGATCCAGGATACGGGCCTTACAAGACGGGGTTTATTTCTACACGATTGCACTCTGGATGCCTATTTTTGCAACAACAGGGATCGGGAAGTCTATTTCTCCAACGACGGGGACTGGGAAGTCTATTTCTGTAACAGGAGGGAGTAGGAAGTCTAAAAGTGCTACCATAGGGATTAGGATGTCTGAAAATGCCGCCAAAGGGACTATGATGTCTGAAAATGCCGCCAAAGGAACTATGATGTCTGAAAATGTATTTTTTATGCACCAACGAAACTTTCCTAATTTGTTTTTAGAAACTAACTTTTCTTTCTATTTCTAAATTTAAAAGCTTTCCTAATTTATTTTTAGAAACTATTTTTTTTTAGAAACTAATTTATTTTTAGGACTAACTTTTTGTTTTATTTTTAGGTTAAGGTTTTTTCTCATTTATTTTTAGAAATTAACATTGTTTCTGTTTTATAGGATCCTAACATAGAGCTCTCCAAACCGATAAACTCCTTCTAAATTCTCCTCTACTTACTTTTCATATTGCTGTAGAAATTTTCTTTTATTCTATTTTAGGATTAGGTTTAGGATTAGGGTTTCACCATGTATATGCAAGAGTGGGAACGTCAGTATGCTGAGCTAGTTTTAGAAAATGTGAGAAATTGTGAAGGGCTATTAGATGATTATGTTAGAAAACAACATGTCTCAAAATTTTTCTGAAACCATCATCGAGAAGCAACCAAAATACATTGCTCCACCGGTGAAGAAGTCCTTATGCGATCATAGGCGGGAGAATAATTACACCTCACATATTAAGAAAACAGTACGTGATTGTTAGTGTTATCATAATTATGGGAGTGAGAACTATTATCACCCATCAGACAAGAAGAAAACAATGAGAGATTATATTATGGGTGATAATATGTACCAACAACCATCAGACTCTCCCACATATGACCTATATGACTATGATCAGTGAAAACATCAATATTGGAGAGATGAACCAACAATTGATTATAGTGACTATTCTCTTGGATCCCCTACCTTTGAAATCCAACCAGAAACGATCCAAGAGGATTCACATTTGAATTTCACGAACTATCAAGAACAGTTCAACCAACTTGTCGCAGGCATGATGAAATCATTGGAAGCGATTGAATTGCACCTCGAAAAGGTTAAAGAGGCTAGGTTATCACAATCTCAACCCAATCTAGAAACACAATACGAGGAAAGTGATCCTAACTCGCTTGTGGAGAGTACTGAAATTAAGAATGAAGAGTTGAATTGTGTTAACGAGCATACGGCTCAATTTTCCAAAGAGTCAATCTCGATGACTGTCCAAAGGAATGATCAAGAGACATGGGTGTCTTTCAAATATAATGATACTAACTCACTCTAGTCATATGACACACTTGACTTCAATGAGGAGGAAGAGGCTAGTTTATTTGAGCCTTAACTCAACCTAGAAAAACAGTGTGAGGAAAGTGATCTCATCCCACTTGTGAACTGTACTGAATTGGAAGATGATAAGTATTGGGATGAGAATCATGAGTTTACAGCTTAAGATTCACTTGAATCTATTTCAATTATGGTTCAAGAACGTGATCACGAGGTACAAGAAGTTGTCGACCATAATGATCTACTCCACCCATCTGACACACCTGATTTAAATGTGGAGGATAAGCCTCTTTCAATTGACCCTTCTAG
Organism: Magnolia sinica; assembly: GCF_029962835.1. Taxonomy (NCBI): domain Eukaryota; kingdom Viridiplantae; phylum Streptophyta; class Magnoliopsida; order Magnoliales; family Magnoliaceae; genus Magnolia; species Magnolia sinica. The sequence goes on from NC_080580.1 coordinate 48,155,152, forward strand.
CTCTTTCGAGGCATGTGTAGACCACTCACCTAATTTAGATTATAATATGATTAGGGAAATGGACGAGTCGCTCAATATGACTCTGGAATTTGAAACCACTTAGTGAAGGCCATCATCTGAGCTGTCAACCCTTGACGATATAGTGCCTCTACCGAGTAGTAATAATGAACAGAGTCTTCACATCAATGTGCCTACTGATCCACAATTTGTCTATGTAGGGCAAGGAGAAATGTATCTAGTGACAATTGACTCTCACCAAGGTGAAGAGCAAAAGATCTTGTTTTCCTTTATTCTATGAGAAGACGAAGGAATCATTGATCATATCATCACAGACCTCAATGTGGAAAATGAGCCTCTCAACTGACTATCTTAACTCTCTGAAAGATCGCTTGGTATATTTTGCAGATTCAAATGATCTCATGATAAAAGAAATAATAGATGCCTTGCAAAACAATACCTTGGTGGTTGTTACTGATCAAGAGAACCCTTATTCTGAAGCCTCCTTCCATAGATCTTGAATGTTTACCATTAAGGGAGGAGGAGCTGAAAGTTGAACCGAAGGCTGAAACTTCAGAATATGTTGAGAGTATATCACCTACTGAGAATTTCTCTGAATTTTATCTACTTATAGTCTCTGATTCACCATGTTAAGCTAACTCTGAAACTTTCTGTCTCAAGTGAATCATATGTACTTTGGACACCTTAGGAGATTAAAAGAAAACTTTATGCTGAGGTCCACAAATTTCTCTGAAAAATCATGCTCCAGGGCAGCTTTTGGATGATCTTGTTGAGAAACCTACTGAGAAATTTATTAAGATATTGGCCGGAGGAGGAACCTTGAGGCATGACTGAGTAGCTTTCCCCTGTTTTCCTAATTAGGTTTACTACTTTCAAAGAATTTAAGATTAGGATAGTTTGCTTCCCGCTATTTTAGGATAATTTGTTTTTCGCTGTTTAACATAGTTTGCTTGTTGTCTATTGAGTCTTTTGTGCTAACCCATCTTCACACTAAATCATTGGAAAAGCCTAAAAATTCCTTCTTCAATTATTATCTTTCCATCACTTCCCTTTTCTTTTCATTACCTCTTTTACATTATATGCTTATTCTTTTACATTGAGGACAATGTAGATTTTAGGTTGGGGGTGTGGATTAGACAAGCTAATTAGTGTTTTCTTAGTCTTTGAACAAAAAACTGCAAAAAATTAAAAATTTTAAAAAAAATTAGAATTACAAGATGCTTAATGTTGATGCCTTATGTCTCTTGGAGTTTAGTCACTTGGGAGATTTTAAAATTAAGTTGAGTCATTAATCCTCGATTAAAAGTTTTAAACATGGATTGAGTCATGATTTCACATGTCACATCTAGCTTACACATTAAGGTGTCAGTTTGATATTGAATTGTTAACTTGATGATTATTAAGCATGGAAGGAACCAACCTGGAGAATTTATCCATCATGTTCAATGGTGTTTCGAACAAGATACAAACGCATTCGTTTTGGGAGATTATCTTATTCAAATATAACAGAGGGAGTATATGAAGAACAATCGTTGTATTATTAATATTGAGTTCATTTACATCCTCGAATATCCCTTGATTCTGAGATAGATTATTTAAAATACAAAAATTGACAAAGTTCAGACGTCGAATCTGAATATCAAATTCGACAGCATTTCGACTTGTAGTTTGATCATCTCTTTAAGAGGAATATTGTGCAAGTTTAATCATCTAATCTCCCTCTCTTGAGCTTATATCCTTGTGCAAAAGGAGAACTAGAGATGGTGAAGACCAAGATCAACAATTTTGGCAGCATATCGGCCCCAACCTTTACTGGCGGTATAACAGCCTTGTTGCGCAGGCCGTGCAAACGCAAACCCTTACATCCCTCTCTTCTCCTACCTTCAAGCTCTTCTATAGCTCCGATCTTCTTCCAAAATCTTCCAACTCCCAAATGAGGGGAGGAGTGGGGTGTTTATAGGCCTTCACACGTGTAAACACTCAATCTTTGGGCCATGGGTCCCACCTTCCATCAGATATATCCGTTCATATAAAATAACATCTTTATCCCTTTGCGCGGTTTCGCATAACCAATAGGATCGTTTGCGCGGATCGCACAATCAACAAATCCTTTACGTGGCTCACGCAACTAATATGTCTTTTACGCGGCTCACGTAATCTCATAAAATGATATTCTTTCTCATTTTTCTTCTATCTTCTACTTTCTTGATCTTTTCTATCTTCGTCCTTCTTCTTTTTATGCCTCAACAGATGCCCCTTGATCCTTTCCTTATTCTTTTGAATTAAAGAATCGGGATCAATTACCCACCTTTTTATTTCTTGCAATCGTTTGCACGGTTCACGTAACAGACGATCGAGTACCGTACTCAAACCCCAACCCTTATAAATACCGGTCGCCTTTACTTGTTTCTCATTTTCCACATTTCTTCTAACGAAGCTCTGCCTCTTTGCTATCTCCTCACACAATCAATATTGTTTGCATCAGCCACGCAACAGGCTTCTTGTTCGCACAAGCTCTTCAAACGTTGCGCTGCTCCGTGCAACCCATTTCATTTGCGCGACCCGCGCAAACCCCTTTCTTGCAGAATTTCTAGACTTAGCTTTTTTAGACTTTTCCTAGGACTTGAACTTTCACCATGGCCCATACCAAGAGGATTTACTGTCTTATTGAACCTTCTACTGCACAACCTTCTCAATAAGAATTTTCAAATCCCTCATCTTCCCAAGCCACTGAACCATCACCGTCTCCATCCCAACCATCACGCAAATGTTTTAAAACCACCAGTAAACATCATGCCTATATAAAGGAACTCGTGCTTCCTACCTTCTATGTCACTGATCAGATCGCCACACTGCCTTCTCCTATTCACAGCAATCACTATGGGTGAGATTGAATGACCACCGAGACATGGTCGTGATTTTGACTAGGATGAGTAGCTAAAGACAATGACTCATTTGCCGACGATGAGCCAGAAGCCACCGATGAAAGAAGACACTCCCCCACCATCTAGGTTGAAGAAAACCCATTGCAACAAAGCTGAAGAGTCCCAGGAGAAAATCAGTGAACACAATAAAAAGAAACTCCAGAACTCCTAGGAGTCGATTCGAGTGATCCATGGTATTATGAAATTTAATAACCCTTATAAGCAAGGCATGGTAGTGATCCCACTGAGCCTTCACCACCATCAATCTATCCTCAACTGTGAACCGTTAGATCAAATGGATGGAGTGAAACTGGCCTTCACAGAATCCTGGTCATCGAGAGAACCCAAAATTTTGGAAGGTATCTTGCTACCGAAGAAGCCAAGGCAACAGATTAGCGAAGTTCACCAGATGATCTTCCTCACACGTTCACATAATCCACACAATCTATTTGTAAGTGCTATAGTTTATATCCCTGTCTGTTGTCAAATTTGTGGTGCCAAAATCACTGGTATATATAACTTGCATAAGTGAAGCTCTCTCAAGGATCAACATTCATAATCAAGCTAAGCTCACAACAAGCAAAGCTCACAAGTACAAGGATCAATCTTGAATGCAAGAACTGCTCACAAGACAAGACTCAAGCTGCAAGACTTCAAGAAGAGTACAAGGCAGTTTGTAAAGAACTCAAGACACTTTCAAGATTGAGCTACATCAAGACTTCAAGGCTCATACTTCAAGGTCACTAGTTCCTAATGTTTCAATGTCCTTACTTCATGGTTGAGGTTTCACTGACCATAGGTTGACCTTAGAAGCAGGTCATTTTGGATACATAAATTGAATGTTTATTTTACATAAGTTTGGTCTGTTCTTCGACTAGTCCTAGGCCTTCTTCGACTAGTCCTAGAATTGCTTTGACCAGTCTAAGAAATTCCTCGATCAGTCGTGAGTTTGTTACAAATTTCGGATAAAATCTGTTAGGCTTCGACTAGTCTAGGAATCTGTTCGACCAGTCAAAGGAACAATGTTGACTGCATCTTCGACCAGTCGAAAATCTTCGACTCAAAATCCAGCGATGTTTTTCAGGTTCTTCGACCTGTCGAAGGAGATCTTCGACCAGTCGAAGGTGACCTACGACCAGTCGAAGGAGACCTTCGACTAGTCATAGAATGGTCAAAGCTTATCGCGCCTGATTTTTGAAATATCTGTTATTGCTTCAACTAGTCGAAGAGCTCCCTAGACCAGTCGAAGACGCGATCTGCTCACCTATAAATAGTGCACGAATCTCAGAAGAAATCATCGAATTAATTAATCCATTCAAGCCAATCTTCGTCGAACTTCTGAGAGATAATTCTGTGCTCCATCTAAGCTAAGTGTGCTTATTTAATATTCTCTTTCCTTAGCTTTATTTAATTAATTTTGTTTCTGCTATTCCAATCTAATTTGATAAGAGGAATTGTTATTCCCTTTCTTTGGAATCAAAATCAATTAAGGCAAGCCCTATTTGGTTTAATTTAAAATCTATTAGAATTAGAACTATTGTAATTGAGTACTGGACATTGAACTTGGACATTCAATCATCTACTCTGATTTGGTTCTACCGGGCTGCTACAACGAAGGAGATAATCAGGTATTTTACATTTAATTGTAAATTCCTTTCTGTTTTGGTTTCTTTCAAGATTTGTCAGAAAACTCTTGTTATATTGGTTATCTGAGGACAGCTAGGAAAACTCAGAAGTGGGGTTTTTTAATTGTGTAAGCCCACAGACAAAGACACAATTGTAAAGGTTTTAGGTGAACTTGGGAAAACCTATTTTGTTAGTGAACGCTAATATCCCCTGTGTGAGGATATTAGGAGTGGAGTAGCATTATGTGTGGCGTTGTTTAACAGTTGGTGAACATATAGGCGAACCACTATAATCCCTTGTGTTGTGGTTGAATGATTTATACTTCTAATCTTTAATTATTCTTTTGTGGGATGTATGTATGGTGGTGAATGTTGTAATCATTTAATTCAAGCTTTGTGAGAATTTTGTAATAGTTTAGAATTTATTTTCTGCTATTCATTTATCAGCTTGATATTCAATTTCCTTTAAAAGTTGTTCCAGCAAGGTTGGCCTGCCATTTTTATGGTGTATGGCTGTCCCTAGAACAATACATTTGTGATTATAATTTATTTTAATTCAGTTTGTATTTATTTCTGTATTCCTTTTCGGTTTGAGATTTGATACAAAGATCTTTCTAGAAATAAGGTTGTCCTACCATAAACTCTGGTTTTTGGTGTAAGGTTGTCCTTAGAACAACATTTGTATCAACCTCTCAAGATCTGAATTTTGAGGTTATTTTACTTTCTTGCATTGTGATTTATTTTGGCTATCATATTCTTCTTAATTCCGTTGTTATAAGTTTTATTTGGCATTGTCCTATTCATCCCCCCTCTAGGACATATAGCTAGGCCTTTTCAAGTGGTATCAGAGCCTAATAGCTCTTTTTTATTCTTGGATTTAATTCCTGAGCTAACGATTTAAGCTATTTAAGATGTCAAATTTTGATAGCCTTTCCGTCACAAGGCCTCCACCCTTTAATGGCTCCAACTATGCATATTGGAAAGCCAGAATGAGGATCTTCCTCAAATCAATGGATGAAAATTGTGGCAAGCCACAGTGACTGAATGGAAACCTCCTATCATGGAAGTTACTGGGGTTGATGGTTCAAAATCTATGAAAGTCACACCATATTACTAATGGACCACTCTTCAGAAAAGTGAGAGTAGTGCAAATGCTAAAGCACTAAATGCAATTACTTGCGCACTATCACTGGATGAGTTCAAAAGAATCATTTCCTATGATACTGCAAAGCAAGCTTGGGATATATTAGAAATGACACATGAAGGTACTACAATTGTCAAAAAATCTAAAGTCCAACTCCTCACAACCAGATTTGAAGAAATTCATATGGAGGAAAATGAAATGTTTATGGACTTTTACACTAGATTGAATGACATTGTAAACTCAATGTGGGGTCTTGGCGATAAAATCCCAGAAAGTAAAGTGTGTGCAAAAATATTACGCTCACTTCCTGAACGGTTCAATTCTAAAGTAACCGCGATCCAGGAACTTCGTGATACGGATAATATGAGGGTAGAAGAACTAGTTGGTTCACTACAAACCTACGAGTTAAACTTTAAAGCTCCTAAAGGTAAATCTATCACACTAAAATCTTCTAAATGTAATTCAGAAGAAAATTCTTATTCAGAAGATGATATGGCTCTTTTAGCTAAGAAATTTTACAAGATTTTCAAAAGCAAGAAAAGGGTTGATTTTCAAAAATCAAATGATAAAAAGAAGTTTAGACCCAAATCTCAAAAATCTTTGAAAGATAGTCAATGTTACAACTATCAAGAATATGGGCACTTAGCAAATAGATGTCCTAAAAGGGACAAACCCAAGAAGAAGGGTATGTTGGCTACATGGGATGAATCATCTGATTCTAAAGGTTCTTCTGAATCAGAAGATTCTCAAACTGAGTCGGGCAATGAGGTTAAAGCTCTTATGACTCTAGCCAAATTCACATTTTCAGATAATGACCCAACAAGTGAAGAAAATCTGAGTAGTGAATGTGAAAATCAAGATGATCTTCAAGACGCTTACAATGCCCTATATAAGGAAAGTTGTAAAATTGCTGTCAAACTTAAACTTCAAAAAGAAAAGTTTTCTAAACTCAAAAATTGTTTTGAATCACTTGTCTTAGAAAAATCACAAATTTCAGATTGTTTTGAAAAATCAAAATGAGATTTGGAATTCAAAAACTCCCTAATTATTGATTTAAAATCTGAAATTGAGAAACTTAAAACTGAAGTATCTTCTCTTCTGAGTCTAAAGGACACATGAAAATATGCCCAAGGTGATCCAAAGTTAGAAAAACTGTTATCCGGATCAAGAAAATGTGGCGATCGATCCGAGTTGGGCTATGATAAAAATCTACCTCCTAAACAAAAGTATACTCCTCCTATGTTTGTTAAAGGAGAGTCCTCAAACTCAAAAGGGAAAAGTACTTATCAAGATTTTTCTAGAAATTCAAAAACTTTTTAAAAACCTAGAAGCAGCCATGTCAACTTTAATCAGAAATGAAATCCACTAGCTGAAAAGATAGTTGGAGCTCTTAAAATCTAACTCTATAGGTCATTCCTACAAATATACACAAAAGAAGACCAACTATGTTCCTAAACCCAAAACAGTTATGAAATGGGTTCCTAAAGTTACCTGCTTGGTTGCTCACACTACTTTCAAAGCAACAAATCATTAAAAGTGGTACCTAGACAGTGGATGCTCCAGGCATATGACAGGTGACAAAGCTTTATTCACATATCTGAAAGATATGACTGATGGTTCAGTCACATTTGGTGATGGTAGCAACTGCAAGATTATAGGCCAAGGTACGGTTCAACTTTTTAACCTTCCTATGTTTAAAAATGTTTTATATGTTGAAGGCTTAAAACATAACTTGCTTAGTATATCTCAAATATGTGATACTAACCATAATGTTCGGTTTTCTAATCAAAGCTGTGAGATACTAAACAATACGGGTTCTGTAATATTAACTGGACATAGAACGTCTGAAAATTGCTATATTATTAACGAATCCAGCTCATCTAATCAAACATGTTACATGGTCCATACAGACGAGACTGATTTATGGCACAAACGTCTTGGACATGTACATTATCAAAATTTATATAGATTGAGCAAACGAGAACTTGTAAGAGGTTTACCCAAACTTCAGAAATTAGATAAAATATGTGGTGAGTGCCAGATAGGCAAACAAACAACGAACTCACACAAAAAGGTGAATTCAAATACCACATCAAGACCACTCGAACTTCTCCACATGGATCTGATAGGACCTACCAGAACAGAAAGTCGTGGTGGGAAAAAGTATATCCTGGTAATAGTTGATGACTTTACTAGATTCACTTGGGTAGTCTTCTTAAGGGATAAATCTGAAACCCTTGAAGAAGTAAGAAAAGTTTTCAAAAGGATTCAAACTGAAAAATCTTCTCAAATCAGTAAAATTCGTAGTGATCATGGATCTGAATTTGAGAATAGCAATTTTGAGAAGTTCTGTACCGACCAAGGAATATTACATGAATTCTCTACTCCCAAAACTCCACAACAAAATAGAATTGTAGAAAGAAAGAATAGGGTGCTTCAAGAAATGGCTAATGTCATGTTGAATAGCATGAAGCTCTCTAAAAATCTTTGGGCTGAAGCAGTCAACACAGCTTGCTATATTATTAACCAAGTCTACACTAGCAAAGAAAATAATAAAGACCTTCGACCAGTCGTAGAACGGTCAAAGCTTATCACGCCTCGATCAGTCGAAGTGCTATATTTTACGTGATCGTGAAAATTTGGGAAAATTCGATACGAAGAGTGATGAAGGTATTTTTCTAGGATATTCCTTAAATAGTCGAGCTTATAGGGTTCTGAACAAAAGGACTGGTGTGATTCAAGAATCCATTAATGTTGTCATTGATGATCACTTAAACATGCCAATTTCTAATTCAGATAATGATGAAGTACTAATCATTGATAAACTCGATACTTCATCGAATCAGACTGATTCTGAGTTGAGGACTGTTAAAGATTATCCAACCACACAAATTCTTGGAAACCCTCTCACCGGTGTTCACACCCGTAGACAACTTGAGGATATATGTAATTATGTATGTTTTACATCCCAAATAGAACCATCTAACGTAAAAGAAGCTCTTGCTGATGAGAACTGGATTGTTGTGATGCAAGAAAAACTCAACCAATTTGTAAGAAATAATGTTTGGTATCTCGTACCAAGACCTAAAGATAAACACATCATTGGAACAAAATGGATTTTCAAAAATAAGTCTGACGAGTGTGGAAATATAATTAGAAACAAGGCTAGACTAGTGGTACAAGGTTATACTCAAATTGAAGGGATTGATGTCGATGAAACTTTTGCACCAGTAGCACGTCTTGAATTTATCAGACTATTTATATCCATTGCATGTTTTAGAAAGATAAAGATCTATCAGATGGATGTGAAAAGTGCTTTTCTAAATGGCGATTTACATGAAGAAGTCTATGTTGAACAGCCAATGGGTTTTGAAGATTCCAAAAATACTGATTATGTATATCGGCTTAAAAAGGCACTTTATGGATTAAAACAAGCACCTAGGGCATGGTATGAGAAACTAACGAAATTTCTTTTAAGTCATAATTTTTAAATGGGATCTGTTGATAAAACTCTGTTTGTTAAAAAACATAATGATCATATCTTAATGGTGCAGATTTATGTTGTTGTATGGATCAACTTATACTGACTTGACTACTGAGTTTGCAGATTTGATGAAATCATAGTTCGAAATGAGCATGGTTGGGGAATTGACTTATTTCCTTGGATTGCAAGTAAAGCAACAACCTGAAGGAATATTCATTTCTCAATCTAAGTATGCTTTGAATCTAATCAAGAGATTTGGATTTGAGAATGACAAGAATTTCGATACTCCTATGAGTACTACCATGAAACTCTCAAAAGACTCTAATGGTAAAAATGTTGACTCAAAACTTTATCGGAGTATGATTGGTAGTTTGTTATATTTAACTGCTAGTAGACCTGATATTTCTCTAAGTGTTGGTATTTGCGCAAGATATCAATCTGATCCAAAAGAATCTCACTTGATTGCTGTCAAGCGAATTATTAGATATGTCGCAAGTACTGTAAATCTCGGTCTTTGGTATCCTCATAAGACCAGTGTCCAATTAGCTGGGTACTCGGATGCTGACTGGGCTGGTAATCTAGATGATTAAAAAATCAACCAGTGGTGGTTGTTTTTACATTGGAAATTGTCTAGTTTCCTAGTTTAGTAAGAAACAAAATTCTATATCACTTTCAACAGCTGAAGCTGAGTATATCGCAGCTGGTAATGCATGTACATAGCTTGTTTGGATGCAACGAATACTAAGTGATTATGGAATTAAACAGGATTCTATGTTATTACATTGTGATAATTCCAGTGCGATAAATATTTCAAAAAATCCTATTCAGCATTCTCGTACTAAGCACATTAACATTAGATTTCATTATATATGGGAATTAGTAGAAGAAAAAGTTATATCTCTAGAATATATTCCTACCGAAGATCAACGAGCTGACATTTTCACAAAACCTCTCGATAAAAGTAGGTTCAAAAAGATGAAATTTGATCTTGGCATGTGCATTTTAAAATGATTATTTATGCCTACTTGTGTTATAGTGTATATATTTGCTAGATTGAATTCCAATTTTTGTATAATTTGCAAGAAATATGAATTTTTGGTCATTCTTCGACCTGTCGTGAGTATACTCGACCAGTCGTCCTACGACCGGTCGTAGATATCTACGACCAGTCGTAGAACTCGGGAATCACTTAAATTAGGGATTATTACTTTCTTCCTCATTTCGTTTTTCTTCTCTAAGGAGCCGTGCTTCGACTTGTCGAACCCATCTTTCATGTTCTTCAAGGTTAGTGTTCCAAATCATTTTTTTCTTGCAGATTTGTGTCTAGATTATTTTCTTTTTAAGCTTTAAGCTTTCTATTTTGAATTTCATTGAGATTTGGAGTTTGGATTTTGAAAATTCTGTTTTGAGTAAACTCACTTCTCAATCCTTTACAACTTCTTAATTCCTTGATATCCTTGTTGCAAATGGCTTCTAGAGGTAGAAAAACTACTTCCCGTGGTCCTTCTTCTTCCTCCAGATCGACCATTATCTCTAAGCGTCATCTTCTTGTTCCCAATGATGATCCATCATATGTTAGGGACATTAGATTACGTAATGTTATTGTTGAACATCCTGTTGATGTTAATCATATTGCACCTTTTGACATCCTTCCTATGCTTGAAGCTGTAGGTTGGGTTAACTTATTACACTGGGGTGGGCCTGCATATCGGTCCATTGCCCAATCCATGTTTACATGTATTAGTGCTTTCTCACAGGATAATTTAACTTTTAAAATATCTACTAGAGAAGGGCCTTTTGACATTGATCGTCATTTAATTTCAGCCCTTATGGACATTCCTGTGAATGATGAGGGTATTCCTATCCATAACTTAACTGATAAACCCTCAATGTCTGAAAAATGAATGCTCACTAGAGACTTGTGCAACATGGATGTTCAATGGACACAAAAAGGGAATGCGCTTCCCGCAAGGTATTTGTTACCCAAGTACAGAATTCTCCACAAAATCTTTGTGTCTAATCTGTATCCTCGTTCGGGTAATAAAACTGACTTGACTTTGTTTATGGTTCGTGTTATCCATGCTATTTCCAATGGTACTCAGATTTGTTTACCATCCTTAATCTGTCATTTCATTCTTCAGTTTAGACTCCATCCTGGTCATAGTGACATTCCTTTTGCCTATTTAATGATTGTATTGGCTACACATATGTTAGTCGATATGCCGGTTGATGAGGCATCAATCCATCATCTGATCTTCAACAATACTAATATCAATAAGATGAAGCTGGATCTACTTCCTGAACAAGGTGGTGGTGGTGGTGGTGGTCATGAAGAAGCTGGTGATGACATTAATATGGATGACATTTTTGAGGAACTGGATTCTGACTCAACGAATGATCCAGATTTTGAACCATCTGATGTTGATGCTCGTCTTAGTGCATTAGAGGATAAAGTTGAGAATATAAATGTAAAGATGGAAAACATGTCTGTTGCTCATGATTTACAATTCAAGTACATGTGCAAATATCTTATGCGATTGAACAAAGGCATGCACCAACTTGATCCCTCTATTCCTGCTCCGTCATCTGGTTCTGACTAGTTTATATGAGACTTCTGGTCTGTAATAACTTTATAACTTAGCACTTGGTTGACTGATTTTGAGTTGGATACTATCTATGTTTTATGCTGGATATTTATTCTATGTGAAGCTATGCTGAGTATCTCTATCACTGTTTTGCTATACTCTCATTACTCCTCATGTTTACTCTCATATATCCCTTTATTTAGTTCTCCTTTATTGTTGTTTCCTTTGTCATATTGTGATAAAAAGGGGGAGAATGGTTTGTTCTTAACGATGTGATTGTGAGAGGAGTAGCATTGGTTATGTTACTCAGGGGGAGTATGTTTGAACTAGTTGAATGAAACTGGTTGAATGTTGAATGTTGATTATTGAATATTGATTTGCAGGTAAGCCAGTTGATATGACTTAGTTCATAACTCTTTAACTAGTTGTTTTACTTTATGTTTATCTTGGTTATGTGTTTTGTCACTAATTTGACAAAGGGGGAGATTGTAAGTGCTATAGTTTATATCCCTGTCTGTTGTCAAATTTGTGGTGCCAAAATCACTGTTATATATAACTTGCATAAGTGAAGCTCTCTCAAGGATCAACATTCATAATCAAGCTAAGCTCACAACAAGCAAACTCACAAGTACAAGGATCAATCTTGAATGCAAGAACTGCTCACAAGACAAGACTCAAGCTGTAAGACTTCAAGAAGAGTACAAGGCAGTTTGTAAAGAACTCAAGACACTTTCAAGATTGAGCTACATCAAGATTTCAACTAGTCAAGACTTTAAGGCTCATACTTCAAGGTCACTAGTTCCTAATGTTTCAATGTCCTTACTTCATGGTTGAGGTTTGACTGACCTTAGGTTGACCTTAGAAGTAGGTCATTTTGGATACATAAATCGAATGTTTATTTTACATAAGTTTGGTCTGTTCTTCAACTACTTCTAGGCCTTCTTCGACTAGTCCTAGAGTTGCTTCGACCAGTCTAAGAAATTCCTCGATCAGTCGTAAGTTTGTTACAAATTTCGGATAAAATCTGTTAGGCTTCGACTAGTCCAGGAATCTGTTCGACCAAGGAACAGTGTCGACTGCATCTTCGACCAGTCGAAAATCTTCAACTCAAAATCCAGCGATGTTTTTCAGGCTCTTCGACCTGTCGAAGGAGATCTTCGACCAGTCGAAGGTGACCTACGACCAGTCGAAGGAGACCTTCGACCAGTCGTAGAACGGTCAAAGCTTATCCCGCCGGATCTTTCAAATATCTGTTATTGCTTCGACTAGTCGAAGAGCTCCCTAGACCAGTCGAAGACGTGATTTGCTCACCTATAAATAGTGCACGAATCTTAGAAGAAATCATCGAATTAATTAATCCATTCAAGCCAATCTTTGTCGAACTTCTGAGAGATAATTCTGTGCTCCATCTAAGCTAAGTGTGCTTATTTAATATTCTCTTTCCTTAGCTTTATTTAATTGATTTTGTTTCTGCTATTCCAATCTAATTTGATAAGAGGAATTGTTATTCCCTTTCTTTGGAATCAAAATCAATTAAGGCAAGCCCTATTTGGTTTAATTTAAAATCTATTAGAATTAGAACCATTGTAATTGAGTACTGGACATTGAACTTGGACATTCAATCATCTACTCTGATTTGGTTCTACCGGGCTGCTACAACGAAGGAGATAATCAGGTATTTTACATTTAATTGTAAATTCCTTTCTGTTTTGGTTTCTTTCAAGATTTGTTAGAAAAATCTTGTTGTATTGGTTATCTGAGGAGAGCCAGGAAAACTCAGAAGTGGGGTTTTTTAATTGTGTAAGCCCACAGACAAAGACACAATTGTAAAGGTTTTGGGTGAACCTGGGAAAACCTATTTTGTTAGTGAACGCTAATATCCCCTGTGTGAGGATATTAGGAGTGGAGTAGCATTCTGTGTGGCTGTTGTTTAACAGTTGGTGAACATACAGGCAAACCACTATAATCCCTTGTGTTGTGGTTGAATGATTTATACTTCTAATCTTTAATTATTCTTTTGTGGGATGTATGTATGGTGGTGAATGTTGTAATCATTTAATTCAAGCTTTGTGAGAATTTTGTAATAGTTTAGAATTTATTTTCTGCTATTCCTTTATCAGCTTGATATTCAATTTCCTTTAAAAGTTGTTCCAGCAAGGTTGCCCTGCCATTTTTATGGTGTATGGCTGTCCCTAGAACAATACATTTGTGATTACAATTTATTTTAATTCAGTTTGTATTTATTTCTGTATTCCTCTTCGGTTTGAGATTTGATGAAAGATCTTTCTAGAAATAAGGTTGTCCTACCATAAACTCTGGTTTTTGGTGTAAGGTTGTCCTTAGAACAACATTTGTATCAACCTCTCAAGATCTGAATTTTGAGGTTATTTTACTTTCTTGCATTGTGATTTATTTTGGTTATCATATTCTTTTTAATTCTGTTGTTATAAGTTTTATTTGGCATTGTCCTATTCACCCCCTCTCTAGGACATATAGCTAGGCCTTTTCACTATTCCTGACACATTTTTATGAGATGCTTCAACAACATTTCAAAGAACGACAATTGATCTGGAATCCAGAAGAATTCGGGACGAGTGGCCTTCTGACTTCCTGTAATTACTATCCTTCATGGGCAGCGGCGATCTTGGCCAAACATTTGAAGATCTTGGTCAAGATTGATCTTTATAATGCAATAGAAGCTACATCGCAACATTTCTACAAGGAGCCCTCTATCCTGAAAGGCTTCTTTAATTATTGGTGTCCCTCAACCAACTCCTTCCATCTTCCTGTAGGCGAGATGAGTATCACGCTTTGGGATCTTCATCGAATCGCTGGTCTTCCAATAACCAGGAAATTCTACGATGAGTTTGTGCCGACTAATGAAGAACTGGCCTATATCTCCTCGCCAAGCTGCGTTGCTTTTATCTCAAAAATAACTGCCAAACTTTTTAAGGAGATGTCCAAATTCCCAAACATTCATAAGATTTGCCCTTTACAATGGCTTGCGCATTTCAACAAAGCTCTTTGGTAATTTCTCTTTCTTATAAACTATTAATTCCTTACTGTACCTGAAACATACTTCTCATTATCCGTCTTTTCTTCTCTTCCCAGGTTTAGTGGCAACCATTTACAAGAACTGGTGGATCTTCATGAAAACATAAAAGAACATCCAAAGTATACCCTTGATGGGGAACTTGCAGCGTTTCTTATGTATTAGCTGAGTGTGGTTGCCCTGCCCAACTCAAAGTGGGCAGATTTTATTCGCCCTATGGTGTTTATTGTCGTTGGTGCAATGGCTGAAGGGTTCAAATATTCTCTCACTCCTCCAGTCCTATGCTTAATTTATAGGGCTTTTGGAGAGATTGCTTCGCATGTCAAAAGTCCTTCTGTTGGATCTTCTTCCACTTACACTCCATGGCATTACGTCACTGGCTGGCTCGGTGTATATTTTCCATGGACTTTTAAAGTTTCTAAGAAGGCTTATATTCATCCCTCCTATATTCCACTCTGGTTTTTCCAGAAGAGAGCTATGGCAAAAAGATCTTACGATCAGGTTATTGATGCGATTTCTTCCAATGATAACATCAACTACTTCCATTTCTGCCTATATTGCTACACAGAGGATACAGATAAAATAGATATTAGATCACTTACTCCAGGGGAGAGGGATTCTTACCTGTCAATCTAATCCTGTAGTCTCCCATTAAGAGAGGGAGTAAAGTTTTGGAGGGAACCATACTACCCGAGCCGCTTTGCTCGTCAATTTGGTTTTTACCAAGCCATTCCAGAGGATTGTGGGTTGGTGACCAGGTGAATGTGGAGTTACGGAACAGGCCCTTATAATTGGGCTAGCTTTTAGGCGACTGAGTTAAATCTTCTTTCATTATCTCGGGCTGCAATCCATCCCTCTTGCCTCATATAGCCACATGAGATGGTGGGTTCATCAGTCATATTTGGTAAATAAACGCTCACCTATGACTAAACCTATTTGGGTTTCGCCGCCAAGGCTCAGAGGCTGTAAGTTCGAAGAAGGGATATGCTTCGTGTCAGAAACAAGTCATGCCCCCTTCCCGGTCCGCTCTATCTTAAGATATCAGCGGATGATCCCATTTGTGAGCAAAAACACTCTAACACTTTAGAAGGGTGGATAGCTTATGGGTCATTAGGGACTTTGAGAAGGTCCCACAAGATCGTTCTGAGAGAGTGACTAAGGAGGTGACAGAAGCTTCTTCTCCAGTTCAAGAAAATGTTGTTGAACCTCAAGATCAACCAGTCCCTTCTCCTGCTCCTTGAACTGCTCACCCTAGTCCATCTTCTCTGATGACAAGGTCTCGGACATGCTCTCGAGCTTCTCCCCCTTCTCCTCAAGAAGGAGGTAGCCAGGCTTCTCTGTCTTCTTCAGTCTCAGTTAATAAGGTTCCCAGCTAGGAGGTAGCCGGGCTTCTCCTTCCAGACGGAAGCAGATTATTCAAGTACTACATTATCAGTTGGTGGTACATATCCATTTTCAACTATTTCCCAAACCTCATGATCCAGAGATCGTAGAAAGTAGTGCATCCTAGCTTTCCAGTAAGCATAATTTGAACCCTAAAAAATAGGAGGTTTAGATACCAATGAGCCCTCTCCTTTCACCATGATTCCAACTTTAGTCAAGATCACTCTTTAGGAGGTGAAGCCCTTAAGAGAGACCCACTTTGATACCAATTGAAATTGTGGTAATGACCACTCTAGTAGAATTAAGAATAGGTTAAAGTGTCCTAGAGGGGGGTGAATAGGACTTTATAAAATTTTATGACAATTTAAAATCCTATTAACCTAATCTTGATCTAGTATGGAACTTATCAAGATAGCTTCAACTTAACTCTAATGGCTTCCAAGCCAATTAGAGGATCCAATCACAAGACTATTCAATATTTAACCAATATATAAACTTAGTCTATGATGGATGAACAATGTGACTATGTGTGGGATGTGATTCTTATCAGTTCTAAATAATCATGTTAATATTCTTCATGAGAACATTCAAAGTAAACACAATAGAATAATACATAAATAACAATCTCAAACACAGTCATTTATAGTGGTTCGGCTACATGCCTACTCCACTCCCAGCAGACGCACTCGACCCTTGAGTGTACCAAATTTCACTAACGGAGGTTTCAAATTAGGTTCACCTCAAACCGTTATAACCTACACAAGGTTGACTCTATGACCTACACAAGGTACCTAAGACGTGCCTACATAAGACACAAGTTTATGCCCTATACAAGAGCAAAGGTCAACACGAAGCACCTAAGTTTTATGCCATACATAAGAGCTAAGGATCCACACAAGGAACCTCCATTTTAGGCCACACCGACCAAGGATCCACACAAGGAACCTCCGTTTTAAGCCACACCGGCCAAGGATCCACACAAGGAACCTCCATTTTAGGCCACACCATCCAAGGATCCACACAAGGAACCTCTGTTTTAGGCCACACGGGCCAAGGATCCACACAGGGAACCTAGAGTTTATACCCTACATAAGAGCAAGGGTCAACACACAGCACCCATACATACTCTCCCATCGAGGCCTCCTATGAGGACTTTAAAGGGGTGAGAAGCACCTATGACCCAGACCTACACAAGGAATGATCAACAAGGTCTCTGGACTCCAATGACTTATAGATAAGTAGGTGAGCCCCATTAAGCACAATGATAAAGATCTCCTCCTTGAAGATGAAGAGTCTTTAGCTCCCTTTATCCGCAACACTTGATGATGTTCCAATAAAGGCGACGAGTTGGGTCAAGGTTATGTTGGAAACCCACTCTATTAAATGTTTTCTTATTTTAGAGAATGAGTGATTCCAAGCATTCAAGCATTCAAGGTATCCCAGCTCAATGATTTACCATTAAAATAGTAGCTGGATGACCTTGAATGGGGAAGTTCATTCCTCATTCCACTCTATTGAATATCAATGATGAGGGTGGATTGAAGGATGAACTTCCATGAGAAAATGAGCTTAGGGTAGGTAGTATGCAAAACTCTCTCAAAGCGCTCTCTATTTTTCTCACTATACAACTAAGAGCAAGCTTCCTATATATAGGCAAAAAGTCACAACGGTAATAAATATGTCAGAGTCTGACTAAGTTCATTCTCATTGGGCCTGACTCGATGTCATCGAACGTATACTTTTGATTCCATCTAATCAGGGTTCGATGATGCAAACTCAGCTGAAGCACATACCCGAAACTTTTTGAATGAAGATTAATGACATCAAACATGCGTCGATGTTATCGAATTTTAAATTTCGATCTCATCGACAGTGGTTCGATACATTGATCTTTTCAAGGAATATTTGATAAAGCTTGCTGGGCATTTTTTGATCCAATTCAATGACATCGATCCCATATCGATTTCATTGATTTTTGAATTACAATTATATCGAGACAATATCTATTTCATGATCATTCACATAAGATTTTCCTTTTCAAGTTTGCTGGAATAGTTTTGTCCTGATTCAATCGCAACGAGTCTATATCGATATCATCGTGATTTGAATTTCGATGACATCGATGTGGCTTTCGATTCCTCGAACATTTAGATGTTTTTCTTTCAAAAAATTGCTAGACACAACATGTCCCATTTCAATGTTATCAATACTGTGTCAATATGATCAAGATTTGAATTTCAATGATATCAATTGTCCTTCGATTCCTCGAGTAATATCAAGAATATTTTCCAAGCCTTTATTGGATAGAGCTCTAAGATTTTCGATATCATCGACTATCCTTCGATAACATCGATATTTGAAATTTGATTTTATCGAAAGTATTTTCCATTTATCGAATATTTTGTCTAAAATACTTTATGGTTGCTGGACATAAAGAGGACTCAATTCGATGTTATCGATACCAGTTCGATTTATCAATAACGAGTGTTCGATTGTATCGACCAAGAATTGATGATATCGAACTTAGCTGAAAACTTAGAGAATTTTCAATTTTGAAATCAGGTTTTCAGACCTTTTAACACCTATGTTATTCTTGTTTACTTGGTTGTTTTTGAAATTTGGGATTGAGGCTAAGTTTACCTGTGATAAGCTCTAAACACACATCTGGTTGAGGCAATGTCTTGAAGGATCTTCATATGGGGCCCACTTGACTCATTGACTCAACACTAAGCTAATTGACAAACCAGGGCACTTTTAGACATGTCCATACCTCTGAATGATCCTGTTTATCAGGATTGACCTACTAGTCTGATGGAGGTGTAGTTAGGTTTACAGTTTTTCGCTGTTTAGGATAGTTTACTTTCCGTTGTTTTAGGATAGTTTACTTATTATTTGTTTGAGTCTTTTATGCTAACCCATCTTCGTATTGAGATCATTGGAAAAGCCTTAAAATTCCTTCTTTAGATACTATCTTTCCATCACTTTCATTTTCTTTTGGTTGCCTTGTAATGACCCGAAAAATTTTGTGCCAAGACCCGAGTACTACCTCAATTTTCCTTAGAAGCTAATTGAGGGGTAATTAGTGCTAAACTCAATTACTTGTGAAATTAGCATCAATCACTTTAAATTTGATCTGCAGGACTCAAAACCTATAGAATAGTTAACGCTATGTTACTCTAAAATCTGGGATTCAACGCTAAATCCAGTTGCTATTGAAAATTTTTAGAAGCTTTAGATCGGACCTGAACCATGCGTCGAAAGTCCGATAGCGATGACCTTAGACATTTATGGTCACCATGTTGGACTTGACCATCACCTCAAAAATCAAGTCCAGATGATGTCCTGGGTCGATTTGATTGAGTCCGGAGTGAAGAGTGTGGGAACGGTGAGAAATTAAATATGCTTTTATGAAATCTGAGTCGTGTCACTTGCGCGACGATTTTAAGCAATCTGACCATTGGATTCTGACCCAATTTCACCCTCGGATCAGGTAAGATGGCCCAGGCATGTCATAATGCTTGTGGACCTGATCGAGTTTTGGTGACCGTTGATTTGAGTGTGGTCCACCACGGCTGATCTGTAAATTTGATCGGTACGAAAACTCAGCCTGACCTAGATTCATGGTCAGTGAGCTTAAGTCTGACCACATGTAGAAAAAGGACCACCAGAAGTGCTCCGTTGGATCGAGAGAGGCCTGATTTGGTTATAACCTAAGTATACCTTGGCCCTGGGGCTATTTTCATCAATGTTAGGCCTATATAAAGACCTTAAAACCCTCACTCTCTTCTCTATACGAATTTCCTAACCCTAGCTAAGAAAGAGAGAGGAAAAGAGAGAGAAAGTGAGAGAAGTTGGTGAATCATCTTTAGATTCTTTCCTGTTACTCTACATCCTTAAACCATCACTTTTGAATCGTTATTCCGGCGGTTCTAAGTTCCTTCTTGGGTAAGTTTACCTCACCCTAATCTGTTTAGAGTTGAGAATAGTCTATGTATTGATGTAGCTCATTTCTATTCTTGCCTTAGGTTATCTAGTCACCATTGACGAAGACATATCGTCTGAATCAGTTCGGTGTGCTATTTCTGGTTTAAGGTGCGGACTATATTCGTATAGGTTATGGTTTTCAAGGCTTTCAATGTCAGTTAATGGTTTATTCTTATAGTGGGTATAATTTCGCATGCCAAATGCTATGTTTATTTTGCGTTCCTGATATGCATGTGTTATATTGAGATTTGTGTATTTTATGTATATGTAGGAAGTACCGTGTACGTATAAAATATGAACATGTGTTTGCCATGATTATTTATCGTGTACTTGTGCTAATTGTATGTGTGTCAACTCCTTAGCAAAAGAAATTGTCCAAATGCGTGTATTTCAACATGTGTCATGTATGTTGAACTATGTATTCTAAGTGTTTGTAGAAATGTCTGTATGGTCTAAAGGGTAGCATACTATCCTATTTGTGGGCGTTGAGAAGCGATCCTTAACTCTCCTATTGGTGTGTATGATTTCCCACATGCAAGTCACATTCCTTGTTGTTTAGTTTCAAGTATTACTTATATTTAAATCCATGCTAAGTTGATATTCTGCAAATGTTCACATACTGCATGATTTGAATTTTTGTTCCATTACTATTCTAAATTGTTGATATGAATATCTATTGTAGTGGAATGTGTTTGGGACTAGGAAATAGTCCAGAAAATCGGTAATCGGCCTTGAGTTCGTGGCTGAGGTTGCTTTCATCACGAAGGACGTAATTTGATGAACCCGAGTCGTATTAGAGTTGTCGGCAGTGGTTTGGCCATACGGAGTGTTTGCGCACTCTAATTCGTTCAACCCAACGTGCGCTCGTGCTAGTCGAGTTTGTTAAGTAACCCGATTGTCCGATGTATATTCACCATGTATGGACGCTATTGTTTGAATCTAGGGTACCAAACTCACCGTGAAATCCCATTAACCGTTTTACCTTGATCCGCTAAGACTCATGAGCCAGACATGGTGGTATGAAACACCGTGGTCGAGCTGTCGGCCTACGTTGGGGTGACAAGCCTTCCCATAGTGACCAGTGAGCAACCAAACTCGTGAGCTAATTATGGTGGTATGGGACACTATATTCGTGCTGTCGGCCTACATTGATTGGTGACGAGCCCTTTGTAGTGACCTCGAGCATACCTGGATACCGCATTGAGGTGATGAGCCTTATTGTAGTAACGAAGGTATGATAGGCGTGCATTGATTGGTGAAGAGCCCTTTTCTGCTACCTAAAACCATATGATCGTATGAGATGATCTAGTACAGACGACCCTAGAATGGATCACTGTGTAGAAAGTGATATGAGGAAGGTACCTTAGCTTCCCAATCCGGCTGTATGAAAAGGACTAATAACAACTTGGTAATCATGTTCATACATCGCATTGCACGTTCCTGGAAGAGGTGGAGCACTTGAGGACGGTTGTCATGCGTAACGTAAGATGAAGACGCTGAGGGTGTACAGGCAAGGGCATGCATCATTCTACATACATCCTTGCACTAACAAGAGTAATTAGGACATGTTTGATTGTTCTGCTTTATCATTACTGCTTGATTGAATTGATAACATGTTAACCTTTGCTTTATTGTTCCACTGAGTTGATCACTCACTCCCACGTTCTGGGACGATGCTTAAACACCAACCAGACTCTGTCTTAGATACAGATGTTGATGCGACCCCTGAGGCAGAGCAGGAGTTTGAGGATGATGAGGCCACATTTTCTTTTATGCAGTTCTCAGGCGGGTTCATGTGAGCCATGTCCTGATGCGTGGAAATTCTGGATTTTCTTTTAAGAATAGATAATGTCATTTAATGCTTGTATTTTTGATAGCAACACTTGTAATATGACCTGGTATGTATACGTATTTCGGGGACTTACACATGTACACTTATGTTGCTTTAAGTCTTCTGCTTGTGTCTTTCACTTATCCCTGAATTATGTTTGCAGTTTGGCTTAATCTATCTCAAGTTTTATGTACTCATATAGACAACATACATCCATCATTAAATATGTTGCATAAGTGATGTTTTGAAACTCGGGAGCTGAATTATGCTTGACCCCCAAATTTCAGGGCGTTACAAGTTGGTATCAGAGCATGAATTGGATTAAACCGGACCTAGGTTATGGTCACACACCACACGCTATTGCCACCTTAGTATATTTGGGTACGATTTTATCATAAAATTTGTGTGTGTGTCCCATTGCTTCTATCGGCGAAAGTTTACTGAAAACGATCGTCGAGATCGAGTCTGTGCGCACTCCTAATCACACACAGCGATCCAAAATCTCTTCTAGACCATCCCTTGGCGAGTTTAGATGGTTTATCTTTCCATCTCAACCTTTCAATTATCAGTAAACCAGTGTTTGTATCAGATTTTAACCCAAGTGGCCCGATAGGCGTCGAATCGGACAAAGGGGCCAATCGGGGCATTTCCAGGGGCACCAAGGGGGGACTCACATCATTTTAGAGCTAAGGAGCTAAGAGGACCTCGCCCAAACGGTGAGTCATCGTCGGATGGTCTAAAACCGGCGATGACCTCGCCGGTTCGGCGAGCCCTCGCTACCCAGCGGGCCGGCTTAGGCCGATGCCTTTGGGGCCTAGTGTGGCCCACTCCTCCAAGGTTGGCCGATTAAAACACCTTCTAAAACCCCTTTCCTTCATAAACTACCCTCCCAAGCTCTCATTTTCTTCAAGTTCCTCTCAAAACTCCACCAAAATCCCTCCCCAATCTCCTTCTTCTTCCATTTTCATGCACACCCATTCAACCCATCTCAAAAATCCATCCCCATTGCTGTTTTCACTCCCTTTTCTTCTCATTTGAGCTCTTAAATCCTCCTTTGGGATCTCAAGTGTGTGGAAGCTTCACCATTCTTCCCATTTCTCCTTTTTCTCTCATTTTTCATGGCCCTCTTTGAGTTTATCATGGCCATATTTTCCATCTCCACCTTTCTTTCTTTGATGGGGAAGAAGAGAGCGCCCGTGGATGAAGCCGGGCCTAGCCGCCCAACCCGTGCACGGAGGCTGAGAGGTGCCACCGCGAGCACGACCGCCACTCGCGAGTTTCAGACCAAGTGGGACCTTGATCCTCAAGCTCCCATTGGAAGAACCTTGTTGGCGGAGCTATCTCATGGAGTCTATGAAGGCCGTAGGGTCCTTTTTGAGGCTCATGTTGATCCACGGCTACTTGGCGAGTTTCTGTTGTTGAAGCGCCTAGAAGGGGCCGGTTGGTGTCCCTTATTTGAGGGTGAATATCGCACCAATGCAAGCACCGTTCGAGCTTTTTATGCCAATATTCGTGATCTTTCGCTGGAGCCTCTACAGTTCAAGATTCCTTGTGGAAGTGGTCGAGAAGCCACGGTCAATGTCGCTTTGATATCCCGACTCCTGAATGTGCCGCTTGGTGAGGTGCATGCCAGTGAGAAGAATTTGGGCAGTATGCGTGAGAGGGATCGCCGCACGCTGCTCCTGTGTGGTCGTTTGGTCAAATGGTAGCCTAATAGAAGCCTTCTAGCTACCAACATGACAGACAACTTCCGCTTGCTTCACCACATGTGCACGTTCAATTATATCCAAGGTGGAGCAATCGCAGCGAGTGTACGCGCCTGATGGTAGATTTTCTGTATCAGGTGGGGCAAGGAGTGAAGCTATGTGTGCCAATGTACATCTTGCGTCAGATTATCCTTATCGCTCGTTCGAACAGGAGGACAGAATCGCTCCCATTTGGCCAACTCATTTGTAAGCTTGCACATGAGTTTGGCTATAGGCTTGGGATAAAAAAGTCGGTACATGTTTACTACATTAATGAGACGACCCTAAATCAGATAGAAATTGGGCCTCATCATCGACAAGCATCTGAAAGTGAGGATGAGACAGAGAGCGATGAGGAAGAGAGTTACGGCGAGAGTGGAGCTGAGATTGAAGAAGAAATAGAGCAGGATGAGGAAGATGTTGAGGCACAGGATACGAGTGAGAGTTCTCCTCCTGTGGCACCAGAGCAGAGTGCAGATCAGGCTACCAGGGATGTCCATATCACTCGGCTTGAGGAAGGTCAGGCTGTTCTCCGCCAGGATATCATGGATCTTCGAAGCCTTGTGAAGCATAAGTTTAAGAAGGTGACTCAAACTCTGAAGTCTATCATGTGTTGTTTGCAGGATAAGGGTGCCCCACCTCCATCTCCTAATTCTGACGAGTAGCTGTAGTTGTAGTCATCCTTTGCTTTGTTTTGTGTTTACCATTGTTGGCATAGTAGTTGGAAGTTGTTTGTTGTTTGCTGTTTTAGATGTTTTAGTTCACATGCTTTCCCTATCGTGATTCATGTAATGCTGCACTTCTTGTATTGCGATAATTTTGTTAAATGGAATGCATGTTATCTATCGTTAAAGTTGTGCTGTGAATACTGTGTGGGTGGATTATGTGGACGTAGAATCTTACAGGTTGCATCCTTTGTTGAATGTAGGGTATGCCTCCTAAGGGTTCGAAGACTTCGGCCCGTCTCTCTTTAGTCGAGTCGCTTGTCGGGGTTTCTCCCCTAAGCGATAGCCAGATGAATCCACAGTCGGGCCCGTCTCATACTGGTGTTGGGCCGACACCTATGATTCCACCTATGGCTCCTCCAGTCACGCCTTCGGTTCCTGAGCCGAACCGTGCATCTTCATCTGCTCCGCCTCCTAATAGGTTTGAGCAGATGATATTGTTGATGCAGTAGCAGCAGATTCAGCAGCAGCAGCAGCAGTTTCTGTCTTCCATGGCCGGCATCTTTGCTCAGTCGGTGGGGGCGACTCCACCTGCTTCACCTATGCACCCATCTGGGAGCGCTAGTGCGAGT
Source organism: Magnolia sinica (assembly GCF_029962835.1). NCBI lineage: Eukaryota > Viridiplantae > Streptophyta > Magnoliopsida > Magnoliales > Magnoliaceae > Magnolia > Magnolia sinica. The sequence continues at coordinate 48,180,224 of NC_080580.1, forward strand.
GGCATATTTAAGTGATTCCAGCGCTTACAACCTCCCACATTTACGGGTTCTCATAGACCTGAGGAGGCCGAGTACTGGATTGATCGCATCTCTAAGATGCTGAGACTGCTGCAATGTTCTGAGGTTGAGCAGGTCGAGCTTGCCTCCTTCATGTTTGAGAAGGAGGCCAGTTTATGGTGGGACAGTGTTCTTCGCACTGTCGAGGAAGGGTAAGAGTGGTCATCGCAGGCGTTTGAGGCATGCTTCCACGAGAAGTATTTTCCGGTTACGTACCGACACGAGAAGGAGAGTGAGTTCCTACGCCTCCGCTAGGGAGGGATGTCGGTGACGGAGTATGAGAACCGGTTCACTGAGCTAGGTCACTATGCTCCCTTGATTCTGAGTGATCAGCCGATGAGGATGCGGCATTTTTCTGAGGGGTTAAGGCCTGAGATCCGATCGAAGATGTGTTGTGCTAACATATCTTCATATGCGGAGTTGGTGAGCATGTCTCTACGAGCTGAGCAGGACGGGGACAGTTCATCCCATATGCGAGCACCTATGGTTCGCAGACCACGACCTGACTTTCAGAGTGCACCTTTTCTCGACAAGAGGCAGCGGGCAGATTCTCCTCCGAGGCGATCAGCGCCGCCCGCTCAGCAGGTGCGAGCTGATCTTCACTGTTCGTACTATGGGAAGATGGGGCATTTGGATCATACTTGCTTTTCACGTATGCGGGATAGTAGATTTACTCCACCGCAGAGGATCAGTCGTCCGATGCCTCAGGTTATATCACCTCCACCTCTTCGTTCAGTGCCAGCTCATCTATCCTTCAGACCTTCTGTACCTAGTTTCAGGCCACCTCAACAGCCCATGGTTCCTCCACCGAATCGCCAGCAGCAGGCTCGAGTTCATGCGCTCTCAGCTGAAGCGCATGTGGCTGACTTGGTGCCGAGATCCTTCGAGGTTACAGTTCTCATTGAAGGTATTTCTGTTTCTATGTTGGTGGATACAGAGTCCACTACCTCTCTTATATCGTATGCGGCAGTTAGGCGTCTGAGTTTGGGCACTGTTTCTATGCAAGGAGTGACGCTTACTACGGCTGCAAGGATCTCCTCTGCTATGAACAAGCGTTGTATGGATTGTTTGATTGATCTAGGGAGTGGATCGATTCTTGTTGACCTTTTTGTCGCACCTCTTTACCATTACGATGTCATTATGGGTATGGATTGGCTCACGAGGATGTGAGCAGAGATTGATTGTGAAGCAAGGTAGGTGACAATCCATGGACCTGAGGGCGAGACAGTTACTTTCCCAGTTCAGGTCAGTTACCCTTTTCGTCTTGGTTATTATACTTCTCTGTTGGAGAGTATGGATGGATTGGCGTTTGAAAGCACGCCTGTAGTTCGGGAGTTTGAAGATGTGTTTGAGTCGATTCTTGGATTACCCCCTCAGCGCGAGATTGATTTTACTATCGATCTCATGCCTGGTGTGGCACCCATTTCTTTGCCCACCTATCGTATGCCTCTGAGTGAAATGGAGGAATTAAGAAAGCAGATAGATGGTTTGTTGAATTTGGGCTTTATTCGGCCTAGTGTGTCTCTTTGGGGAGCACCTGTCCTGTTTGTTAAGAAGAAAGATGGTTCCTTGCGATTATGTATTGATTATCGCAGGTTGAATTAGGTGACTGTGAAGAATAGGTACCCTTTGCCTAGGATCGATGATTTATTTGATCAGTTGAAGGGGGCACGGTACTTTTCAAAGGTTGATCTGCAGTCAGGGTATCACCAGTTGCGCGTGATGAATGAGGACGTGCATAAGACCACTTTTAGGACTAGCTTTGGCTACTATGAGTTCCTTGTGATGTCCTTCGGTCTTACGAACGCACTAGCCGTGTTCATGGATCTGATGAACAGGATATTTCGGCCATTCTTGTTCCGATTTGTCATTGTCTTTATCGATGACATCTTCATATATTCTGCGAGTCGGGAAGAGCACGAGGAGCACTTAAGAGCGGTCTTGGATACTCTCAGGAAGAATCAGCTTTTTGTACAATTCAAGAAATGTGATTTCTAGAAAGAGGAAGTCAAGTTCCTGGGACATGTGGTGTCCAAGGAAGGGATAGCTGTCGATCTTGCTAAGGTAGCTGCAGTGCAGGACTGGAAGCAGCCTGGTTCAGTTACTGAGGTGAGAAGCTTTCTGGGTCTAGCAGGCTATTATCGATGCTTCATATGAGACTTCACGAAGATAGCCAGACCGTTGTCTCAGTTGACATGGAAAGATTTGAAGTTCGCTTGGAATGAGAGGGTGGAGATAGCTTTTCAAGAGCTGAAGGACAAGTTGACGTCCGCCCCTATGCTAGTATTGTCAGATCAAAGGGTTAAGTATACGATATATACTGATGCCTCTCGCATTGGCCTGGGTTGTGTCCTTATGCAAAAGGACAGGGTGATTGCTTATACTTCGAGACAGTTGAGGAAACACGAAGAAAATTACCCTACACACGTCCTGGAGTTGGCAGCTGTCATTTTTGCATTAAAGCTCTGGAGATATTACCTCTACGGAGAGGTGTTCGAGCTCTTTTGCGACCACAAGAGCCTTAAGTATATTTTCACGCAGCGTGACTTGAGTATGAGGCAGCGCCGATGGATGGAAACATTAAAAGACTTTAAGTTCGATGTTTCTTACCTTCCGGGTAAGGCGAACCTTGTCGCAGACGCATTGAGTTGCAAGAAGGCTATAGAGTTTGCGGCTCTGCTAATGATAGCAGAATGGGACATGTTGGAGTTTGTGTGAGACTTTGAGCAGAAGCTTACGGTGGAAGAGCCGTATGAGGTTATCACACACATTCGTGTACAGCCCTTCGTTGATGAGAGGATCGTTACAGCTCAGGCAGATGATGAGCTTTTGGCTAAGATAAGAAAGCGGGTTGGTACATATGAGAACTCCGAGTGGAGTGTTGGTTCAGATGGGGGCCTACGATTTCGTGGATGATTATGTGTCCCAGACATTCCTGACTTGGGACGGGAGGTTCTCGAGTTAGCCCATACTTCCAAGCTTACGATGCATCCAGGTAGCACGAAGATGTATCAGGATATGAGAAGATCATATTAGTGGGACAACATGAAGGTTCACATTGCTGAGTTTGTATCTCGTTGTCTCACGTGCCAGTAGGTCAAGGGAGAGCATCGCCGACCTCCTAGGCTGCTTCAGCCCATGCCCATAGCAGAATGGAAGTGGGACTTCATCTCTATGGACTTTATTACAGGGTTGCCGAGAACCAAGAAGGGACATGACTCTATTTGGGTGATCGTCGACCGATTGACGAAGTCGGCTCATTTCTTACCGATCAGAGTCACAAACTCTGCAGATGAGTTGGCTAGGTTGTACATCAAGGAGATTGTACGTCTGCATGGAGTTCCCTTAGAGATTGTGTCTGAAAGAGCACGCGTTTCACATCTATGTTCTGGACTCGTATCCAGGAAGCGATGGGTGTGAAATTGAAGTTCAGCACCGCGTTTCATCCGCAGACAGATGGGTAGACGGAACGTGTGAATCAGGTTCTGAAAGACATGTTGCAAGCTTGTGTTTTGGATTTCAAGGACAGTTGGGATGATTGTCTCCCTTATGCAGAGTTCACGTATAACAATAGTTTTCAGGTGAGTATCGGCATGGCTCCCTATGAGGCATTGTATGGTCGCCCGTGCAAAGCACCGCATTGCTGGGCAGAAGTTGGCAAGCATAGTTTGATTAGCCCGGAGTTGGTGCAGGCGACTTCAGAGAAAGTTGACATTATTCGACATTGACTTCTGACAGCCCAGAGTAGGCAGAAGAGTTACGCTGATATGAGGCAGCGACTGCTTGAGTTTGAGGTTAAAGACCATATATTTCTTAAGGTTTCTCCTATGAAGGGAGTTCTGCAGTTTGGTAAGAAGGGAAAGCTCACACCGAGATTTATTGGTCCATTTCAAATTCTGGATCGAGTGGGAGCGGTAGCATACCGCCTTGCTTTGCCCACACCACTTGCGAGTGTGCATAACGTATTTCATGTTTCTATGTTGAAGAAGTACGTTCCTAATCCTTCGCATATTATTAGTTGGGAGCATGTATAGTTGAGCGAGGATGCCACATATGTACTGCGACCGATGCGTATTCTAGACAGGAAGGAGCAGGTATTGCGTAGCAAGGTCATCCCTCCTGTGAAAGTACTATGGACGCATCATAGTGAAGAAGAGGCTACTTGAGAGACTGAAGCTGAGGTCAGAAAGAGCTACCCTCAGATCCTTAAGGAATATGAGAAGGTATGAATTTCGAGGATGAAATTTTCTTTAAGGGGAATAGATTGTAATGACCTGAAAAATTTTGTGCCTAGACCCGAGTACTACCTCTATTTTCCTTAGAAGCTATTTGTGGGGTAATTAGTGCTAAACTCGATTGCTTATGAAATTAGCATCAACACTTTAAATTTGATCTGCAGGACTCAAAACCTATAAAATAGTTAGCGCAATGTTACTCTGAAATCTGGGATTCAACGCTAAATTCAGTTGCTCTTGGAAATTTTTAGAAGCTTTGGATCGGACCTGGACCGCGCGTCGAAAGTCCAATAGCGATGATCTTAGACATTTATAGTCACCATGTTGGACTTGACCATCACCTCAAAAATTAAGTCCAGATGATGTCCTGGGTCGATTTGATTGAGTCTGGAGTGAAGAGTGTGAGAACGGTGAGAAATTAAATATGCTTTTATGAAATCTGAGTCGTGTTGCTTGCGTGACGATTGTAAGCAATCTGACCGTTAGATTCTGACCCAATTTCACCCTCGGATCAGGGAAGATGGCCCAGGCATATCATAATGCTTATGGACCTGATCGAGTTTCGGTGACCGTTGATTTGAGTGTGGTCCGCCACGGCTGATCTGTAAATTTGATCTGTACGAAAACTCAGCCTGACTTAGATCCATGGTCAGTGAGCTTAAGTCCGACCGCACATGGAAAAAGGACCACCGAAAGTGCTCCGTTGGATCGAGAGAGGCCTGATTTGGTTATAACCTAAGTATACCTTGGCCCTGGGGCTATTTTCATCAATGTTAAGCCTATATAAAGACCTTAAAACCCTCACTCTCTTTTCTATACGAATTTCCTAACCCTAGCTAAGAAAGAGAGAGGAAAAGAGAGAGAAGGTGAGAGAGAAGTTGGTAAATCATCTTTAGATTCTTTCCTGTTACTCTACATCCTTAAACCATCACTTTTGAATCGTTATTCCGGCGGTTCTAAGTTCCTTCTTGGGTAAGTTTACCTCACCCTAATCTGTTTAGAGCTTAGAATAGTCTATGTGTTGATGTAGCTCATTTCTATTCTTGTCTTAGGTTATCTAGTCGCCGTTGACAAAGTCATATCGTCTGAATCAGTTCGGTGTGCTATTTCTGGTTTAAGGTGCGAACTATATTCGTATAGGTTATGGTTTTCAAGGCTTTCAATGTCAGTTAATGGTTTATTCTTGTAGTGGGTGTAATTTCACATGCCAAATGCTATGTTTATTTTGCGTTCCTGATATGCATGTGTTATATTGAGATTTGTGTATTCTATGTATATGTAGCAAGTACCTTGTACGTATAAAATATGAACATGTGTTTGCCATGATTATTTGTCGTGTACTTGTGCTAATTATATGTGTGTCAACTCCTTGGCAAAAGGAATTGTCCAAATGCGTGTATTTCAACATGCGTCATGTATGTTGAACTATGTATTCTAAGTGTTTGTAGAAATGTCTGTATGGTCTAAAGGGTAGCATACTATCCTATTTGCGGGCGTTGAGAAGCGATCCTCAACTCTCCTATTGGTGTGTATGATTTCCCACATGCAAGTCACATTCCTTGTTGTTTAGTTTCAAGTATTACTTATGTTTAAATCCATGCTAAGTTGATATTCTGCAAATGCTCACATACTGCATGATTTGAATTGTTGTTCCATTACTATTCTAAATTGTTGATATGAATATCTGTTGTAGTGGAATGTCTTTGGGACTAGGAAATAGTCCAGAAAATCTGTAATCAGCCTTGAGTTCGTGGCTGAGGTTGCTTTCATCACGAAGGACATGATTTGACGAACCCGAGTCGTATTAGAGTTGTCGGCAGTGGTTTGGACACACGGAGTATTTGCGCACTCTATGTCATTCAACCCAACGTGCGCTCGTGCTAGTCGAGTTCGTCAAGTAACCCGATTGTCCGATGTATGTTCACCATGTATGGACGCTATTGTTTGAATCTAGGGTACCAAACTTACCGATGAAATCCCGTTAACCGTTGTACCTTGATCCGCTAAGACTCATGAGCTGGACATGGTGGTATGGGACACCGTGGTCGAGCTGTCGGCCTACGCTGGGGTGACGAGCCTCCCCGTAGTGACCAGTAAGCAACCAAACTCGTGAGCCGATTATGGTGGTATGGGACACTATATTCATGTTGTATGCCTACATTGATTGGTGACGAGCCCTTTTGTAGTGACCTCGAGCATACCTGGATACCGCATTTAGGTGACGATCCTTATTGTAGTAACGAAGGTATGATAGGCGTGCATTGATTAGTAACGAGCCCTTTGCAGCAACCTAAAACCATATGATCGTATGAGATGATCTAGGACTGACGACCCTAGAATGATTCACTATGTGGAAAGTGATATGAGGAAGGTACCTTAGCTTCCCAATCCGGCTATATGAAAAGGACTAATAACAACTTGGTAATCATGTTCATACATCGCATTGCACGTTCCTGGAAGAGGTGGAGCACTTGAGGACGGTTGTCATGCGTAACGTAAGATGAAGACGCTAAGGGTGTACAGGCGAGGGCATGCATCATTCTACATATATCCTTGCACTAAAAAGAGTAATTAGGACATGTTTGATTGTTCTGCTTTATCATTACTGCTTGATTGAATTGATAACATGTTAACCTTTGCTTTATTGTACTGAGTTGATCACTCACTCCCACGTTCTGGGACGATGCTTAAACACTAACCAGACTCTGTCTTAGATGCAGATGTTGATGCAACCCCTGAGGCAGAGCAGGAGTTCGAGGATGATGAGGCCGCATTTTCTTTTATGCAGTTCTCAGGCGGGTTCATGTGAGCCATGTTCTG